>NW_027496119.1:0-99974 GCF_021521415.1 Bidens hawaiensis
TAGAAGAATATTGTGGATTATTAATTGGTTTTAATTTACAATTTTTTATGTAATAAAAAATGATTCAAGTGTTATACTAGTCTTGTTAATGTCTAATTTGGTCTCTCTAATTCTCCATGACTTTTGTTTTCCCATTTGAAACCTTGACATATGTTTTCTTGTTTATTTACAAAAGAGTTAATGGCCATTTTCGTCCCTGTGGTTTGCTGCTTTAGCCAATTCAGTCCAAAGTTTGAAATTTTGTCAATTTAGTCCTTATAGTTTTAAACATTAGCCAATTACGTCCTCCCGTCTAACGGCATCCAACTAGGCCGCTAGTTTAAGGGGTATTTTTGTCTTTCTTCTGTTTATTTTTAGTTAATGGTCATTTTCGTCCCTGTGGTTTGATACTTTTGTTATTTCAGTCCAAAGCTTGAAATTTTTTCAATTTTATGTTTAGTTGAATTCAGTTTTTTTTTTTTTTTTTTGCTACTTTTTCTACTAAGTCCATGATGGAATTCATTGGTAAAGTAGTCAGGGTAATTCCCTAAAATCGAACTATACCGAAAAAGCTAAAATCGTTTCTTTGATTAATGCATAATAGTCAGGGTTTAGAGTTAACATATCGCAGCAAACATCTGGGTCGACATCAATATCAAGAGGTCGAATATCCCGCATTTCCATGTTTGCTCAAAAAATCGATGCACTAAATCACATGTGTGTTTTTCAAATCGTGGTATTGTTCATGAATTCGTCGAATTCAATCCCAGAGTTGTTGATTTAAACAATTCAAGAACAACGCTACGATTTTGAAGAACAAACATGCGATCTAGTGTATCGATTTCTTGAGCAAACATGAAAATGCGGGATATTCGACCTCCTAATGTTGATTTCATCCAAGATGTTTGCTACGATATGTTAATCTCCAAACCCTAACTATTATGCATTAACCAAATAAACGATTTTAGTTTTATCGGTATAGTGCGGTTTCAGGTAATTACCTTGACCACGGGGGGGGGGGGGGGGGGGTGATTTTGTTTTGGTCTATAACTCCTAAGAGCATAATCCAAGCCCAAAATCATCGAGCATCGACCAAAACAGGTCTACATTTACTCTGTCGACAACAATAATCACCCCCCTCTTATTTAGTTTCTAGCCATTTCATAAACTCCCCCCCCCCCCCCCCCCATGGTGAAATCGATACACTAGATTGCATGTGTGTTCTTCAAATCATGGTGTTGTTCTTGAATTCTTCAAATTGACAACAACTCTATGGTTGAATTTGACGAATTCAAGAACAATACCACGATTTGAAGAACACACATGCGATTTAGTGCATCAATTTCTTGAGCAAACATAGAAATGCGGGATATTCGACCTCTTGATGTTGATTTCGACCCAGATGTTTGCTATGATATGTTAATTCTAAACCCTAACTATTATGCATTAATCAAAGAAACGATTTTAGCTTTTTCGGTATAGTTCAATTTTAGGGAATTACTCTGACCACTTTACCAATGAATTCCATCATGGACTTAAAAGTAGCAAAAAAAAAACAAAAAACAAAAACTGAATTCAATTAAACATAAAATTGAAAAATTTTCAAACTTTGGACTGAAATAGCAAAAGTATCAAACCACTATGGACGAAAATGACCATTAACTAAAAATAAACAGGAGAAAGACAAAAATACCCCTTAAACTAACGGCCTAGTTGGATGCCGTTAGACAGGAGGACGTAATTGGCTAATGTTTAAAACTATAAGGACTAAATTGACAAAATTTCAAACTTTGGACTGAAGTGACGAAAGCAGCAAACCACAGGGACAAAAATGGCTATTAACTCTTTACAAAAATCAATACATCAAATAGTATAATATAACTTAAGTCTTACCATGTCCAAAAAATTGAACTTTCAAAATAAAAAAAAAGTGAGACATGTTCAAACTTTAGATAAGACACCCATGTTTAAGTCAACTAGATAGCATTCAAACTTTAAAATTTTGGCCAAACACTCGAAACTAGAAATATGATTACAGAACATTTGTGCATATTTTTACAGAATTCCACAAGAAAATACAAGCCCAAACCCTAACAACAACCGAACAAACGCATAACTGGTTCGAACCACGTTCATGGACTTCGATTGAATCGAGCTCAAGGTTCATAACATCTCATTAAGTTAAAGTAACTCGGGTCTTTTTTAATCACAGCGAAACTGTCTTAGAACAGCTTTGCTCCTCCCTGTGTTCCACTTCTCATCATGTTGCAGAATTCTTCATAATTTATCTTTCCATCCTGCAAAAATGATTTCATTTAGATTGAAAGTTAAATAAATAAAAACAATTAAAAAAGAAAACAACGAAGAAGAGCTCACATTATCGGTATCCACTTCTGATATAATCTCTTTGATGGTTGCCTCATCACCCATTCCATATTCTTTCATTGCTGTTTCTAGTTCATCTCTTGTAATAAACCTGAACATAGACCAAATTTTTATTTAAGTTCACGGTGTGAACATCTAACACGACACAGTTCTAACACGAAGAGGGTCTCAGTCGTTTTAGGTCAACTTCATAGGTTCAAGTGTTGACCCGTTATCCCGTGTATTTTTATAATTTTTTTAAGAATATTTTTTATGTAATAATTGGGTATTTTATGCCAAAACTTAAAAGATAAAAAAGAAACGTGTATCAAGTTTCTAAAATGCAACTATTTTACATAGATTTGTATCTTTGGTTGTAAAATTTTGTTATTTTGAGACTATTAATATCAAAAACATAAAACAATATAATTTTGTGTGGTTAAACAGCCCGTGTTTGTGTCATCCCATGTCGTGTTCAGGTTCATGTGTCAGACACAATTTTTGGGTTCGTGTCAATTTTTCAGCTTCAACCCACCAATACGTGAACACGACCCATTTAACACCATATTACCCATTTAGGGGTAGGAGTCATCAAAAGTCAAATTTCAATAATACTGTTTTAATATTTAACATATTAAATTACATACCCGCTGCCATCTGTATCAAAATGCTGAAACGCTTTATACAAATCTTCTTCACGTTCTAGTTTGTGTCGATGCATTGTTGCTGTGATGAACTCAATGTAGTCAATCGACCCGTTTCCATCTACATCCGCCTGTAAATGAAATCGTTAAATCTTGAAAATTTAACTTCTTTTAATGTTTGAGAAATGTTATTTTAACAGAAAAATCTTTAAATCTTGAATATTCAAAGTTCATTTTTTATGTTTGAAAAATGTTTTTAACCAATAATTTTTAAATCTTGAAAATTCAAGTTCATGTTTTATTTTCGAGAAATGTTACTTTGATAGAGAGAATTCTTTAAATCATGAATATTCAAGTTCATTCTTTTATGTTTGAAAAATGTTTTTAACAGAGACTTCTTTATATCTTGAAGATTCATTTTCATTTTTTATGTTTGAATAATGTTCTTAACAGAAATTTAAATCTTAAAAACTCAAGTTCATTTTTCATGTTTCAAAAATATTATTTTCAATTGAGAACTCTTAAAATCTTGAAAATCCGGTTGTACTTTTTGATGTTAGAAAAGAAAAGGTTTTTAACAAAGAAAGAATCTTAAGAAAAATTCAAACCAACTTACAGCATCCATAAGTTGTCTAACTTCTGACTCAGTGAGTTTTGACCCCAGTCTAGCCAACCCGGTTTTAAGTTCTTATCGTGCCACTTTTATCCGTATCCATATTCATAAACATCGATTTCAGTCCTTGGATTTCCTCTGTTGATAGATTTTCAGCAATTACCTGAATTTCAAAAGGCATAAAAAATTAAATCATCATTTACATAATATAGTTCCCATAATCAAATTTCACAGACCAACCATTCAAAAAATAAATAAATAAAAGGAAAACAATTGCTTCAGGCCAAACAAACCGATATATTTAGCCCGTTAACCAACCCGTCCCTTTTGTTGCCTTACCCATATGCCTAAAGTGTAAGTCTATTTATCGATTTGTAAGTGTTAGTTCGTTTAATTTTAATCGAACACTTAAACAAACAAATTTCTTGTTCGTGTTTGTTCATTAATAATACGAACATGTTCGGGTTCATTTATGCTCATCAAACGGCTCACGAACACAAAAGAACATAAATATCAAAAATGAAAAATAAAAGAACAAATATAAATGAATACCAATTAAAAGTAAATGTAAATATCCAAATTAAAGACTAAAATACTGTCATCATTACAACCAAGAGTTCAAAAGTGAACAAAGATATCAAACCAAAGACTTTAAAATATAATAAAAAGTATATCTAAATAAATATTTAAACAAACAATCGTAATGAGCAAGCATAAATGAACGTTCACAAACGGGACATGCATGTTCGTTCGTTTATTTAAGTGATCAAAAAACTTATTTTCATGTTCGTTCATTAAATAAATGAACGAACTTCTCGTCGAACGGTTCACTGGACGTTCGGTTTGTTTACATGCCTATCTATTTGGCTAGCATTTTAGTCAGCTCAAATTGGAAAAAAGTTTAAAAAACTTAAAATGCGGGTAAACCCAACCCAACCCGCCATTTTAGCCAATATAATATAGAAAAACCTTGAGAGCAAGTTTCTTGAGTTTATTCATAGCTCGGAATTGCTTCATCCTTGAAAGAACTGCACTATCGATTGGCTTATCGGATGCTTCACCATCTTCTCTAATCCATGGATGCTCTATAATAAAAAAAGGCAAAAAATATATTTATTAAAATCATTTTTATGACATGTAAAAGATTTTCACAAATTAAATTAAGATTCAAAATTTAATCATACCAAGAACTTGAGCAGAAGTTATACGCTTTTTCGGGTCAAGTGTGAGCATTCTTTGCACAAGGTTTTTGGCACTAGCCGAAATCGATGGCCAAGGATCAGTTTCAAAATCAATCTCTCCTTTCAAAATCTCATCAAATATTCCTTTCTCGGTCTCTGCAATTTGGTAGGTTTTTTAAGGTTTATGATGAAATGAAATACAGATAAAAATAATCAACCCGTTAGCTTATGATCGTGTAGAATCGAGTTGTGTTTCTAACTATTTAGTGTCATATAGAAATAGCTAAAGAACCGGTCAAATGGGTCAATGGGTCAAAGGGTCAAACAGGATGAAAGTTGCTCAAAGTCAACTTTTAGTGTGATATGATTCGTATAGAGCTTTTCTTTAGTACTTTATACACAGCTATATATGTTTGGACACAGTTAACCTTTATCCAATGTTATTAATTTTTTTAACCACTTACATAGTGTGAGGGTAATACTGTAAAAACATATGACTATTGTGCATGAAATGAGAAAAAGTTTTGTATAAATTACATCCCATTTTTATGTATGCAACCTCCTAATCATTTTTATTCAAACAATTAGATTATTAATGTATTAACATTGTTTAAGTAATCATAAGTTACACAAATTATTAATAAAAAATGGATGAAAGATTAAAGGCCCGTAGTAAACAATGACATCTTCCAACTTGGACTAGTTCTGACCCTTTAATTGACCGATGAAATCTTCATGTTTTATGTTTGTAAGCAAATAAGTTAGAAGTAGTAGTTTTGATCTGTTTACTTATGAATGGGTCAATTAGAAAGAGCTAAAAGAACCCTAATGGGTCAAACATGCTAAAAGTCATCCACATATTATATTTCAAAGATTTAGGTCATCAGTTTTGAATACCTGTTGTCTTTTTGTAATCATAATAAATTAAATGTAGTAGTTTTGACCAGTTTTCTTATTAAAGGGTCAATTCAGGTTGTTTTATCTCAACCAGGTCAAATAGAAATAGCTAAAAGAAGAACCCTAATGGGTCAAACATGTTGAAAGTCACCAAACACTCAATTTATACAACCTCGTTAGTATTTTTATCCAAAGAGTTATACCATCAATTTTGAATGCTATTGTTTTTTTTTTGTAACCATTGAATGCATTAACTATTTATAAAGAATGGTCAAAAAGATGGCTATGGGTCACACAACAAACCAGTTTTGACCGACCCAAACAAGTTTGGTGAGATTTGCAACTTACCAGCCCAAAATGGAGGTACACCACTGAGTAAAATGTACAACATTACTCCTGCACTCCATATATCTATTTCTTTTCCGTATTTACGCTTTAATACCTCTGGTGCAACGTAATACGCGCTTCCAACAATATCTCGATATGATTTTCCTGAAATATTTTGTTCCATTATCACAAGATTAGCATAAATCATCATGTACATTTAATATACGCCCTGCTTGCGGTGCGCGCATATAATGTATATATGTGTGAACCCTCGGGTGGGCAAAAGTAAAATTGCACTAATTTTGACGTTATTTTACTAATCTCGTGAAAATAACGTTAAAAGTGGCGGAAGGTTAATCAGGCATCATGTGGTGGCGTTGATAGCCGAAAGACAAGGGCACATGCACCGATCAGCCGGTGTCCCGATGATTGAGTGCTATGTGCCTTATGTCCAAGGCTTGATGCAAAACTACTATCGAGCCGGGGGTCTCACCGGAAGCAGCCTCTCTATCCCTATGGGATAGAGGTAAGGCTGTCTACATCTTACCCTCCTCAGACCCTACCATAGAATTGCTATTGGTGGGATATACTGAGTACGATGATGATGATCATGTACATTTAAAATGCGTATTGCGTAACCAAAACAAGAAATAAAAATTTTATTTAAAATTTGGGTCTTGATAGACTGAAGGGTTCTTTTGCTGGAAATCTACTTCAAGATTCATGGATAAATACTGAATTAACAAATACGAAACCATATCAGGTTTGTCTGCTAAAAAATACACTTTAAATCCATGGATAAAAGTGACTTATCAAATAATAAAAAGACACAATCTTGCAGGCACTAATAAAAATACAATATTGCATGATTAAATTGGTCGGATTGCCATAACTATACTTGAACGTCCATATAAAAAAACAGATAACTCAAAGGCGTAAAAAGGGTAAGGACTCGTTAAAAGATCCATGGATAAAGACTGATTTAACCAATTGTTGTAAGATACATTCTTGCATGATTCAAGGGTCATTTTGATAAATTCTACTCGAATATCCATGAACAGATTGATTCAGCCGCGTATTATAACGCAAAATTTTAAAAGCGTATATATTTATTGTGCTAGAATTCTACTTCAAGATCCATATATAAAGACTAATTTGACATTCTTCTTAAGGTAAAACACAAATTTGTAGGTTAACATGGCTCAATTACCAAAACTTTACTTGTAGATCCATATATAAAAATATGATTTAACCGTAACTTAACACACAATCTAGCAGGACTAACGGATTCATTGGCTAGAATTCTACTTCAAGATCCATCATCGAAGACTAATTTCATAATCTTTTTCAAGTACACAATTTTTCAGGATCAAATGACATAATTGCCATAATTCTTCTTAAAGATCCAAAAATCAACACAGATAAAATCCAAAGCATCGAAAGGGTAACAATCCAAATCATGTGACCATGATTTAACACAAAACCAGCTGAAATCAAGCAATTTAAAGATCCAAAAACAAAACAAACAAAATCAAGAAAATACCTTCTTGAATGAATACCGACAACCCGAAATCAGTTGCCTTTAGCAAAGCCTTCTCACTCTTATCAGACAGCAAGAAATTTTCAGGCTTCAAATCCCTATGCATGACTCCCATAAAATGACACACATGAACCACATTCACAATTGATCTACAAATACCAGCTGCAGCTCTTTCACTATAATGTCCTTTAGCAATAATCCTATCAAACAACTCACCACCTTCACAAACCTCCATAACCAAATGCACAGACTGCTTATCCTCATAAGCACCCTTAAACTCCACAATATTAGCCTGACCACTCAAATGCTGCATAATCTGAATCTCCCTTCTCATATCCTCTTTATCACCTTTAGTAATCAACTTCTTTTTACTTATTGACTTACAAGCATACTTTTGACCAGTTGAAATTTGTATACAAGAATATGTAACACCAAACTGACCCCTGCCCAATTCTTTACCCATGGTGTAGTGTTCTTTGACATCTTCAAATGGTTTGCCGAGAATTGAGTCTGATTTGAATACCCTTTTGGGACTAGGTGCCGGCGGTGGTTTCTTGGCCGGAATTTGGTCTGCCGGAGCTGGAGATTTGGTGTAAACGATGTTTGGCTCGTCGGATCTGTGATTGTAAGGAATACCCAGGTCAGGTCTTGAAGGGTTCTTGGTTTTGCTGATGCAAACGCCCATTTTTGGATCGAAATTGAGATACCCAGATGGGGTTTTGGTGGGATTGAGTCCATGAAAATGAAAACCCAGTTTTTTTAAAGGTGGGATTTTTATGGAGTATAATATATGGAGATGGAAGAAGAGAAGAAAGAACGTGGGTTGATTGAATCTTGAGAATTGAATAATGTAAGAAGAATGAATATATCCAGACGCGTTTGTTTATTGGTTTGAATGGATTTGACTTGTGGAAGAGGAGGATTATTGTCTACATGTGAAAGTGCCACCACCATGAAAGTGATAGCAACCCAATTAAAAACAACTAATATCTTATCATCTCAATTTCTGATATTTATTTCTCAAATATTAAATATTATTATTTCATTAAATAACTCGTTTTTATATGATTTTATAATGTATTATTTATTTTTTAACGGTCATTTGAATTAGTGAAAGAATAGTGACTCACACGATCATCTCCCTTCTCCGGTATGGAACCATGAGGTGTAGGCAGGCACGCTCTCGAAAGGGCTCGTACATCAATATGTCTTATCAGTCCCGACCAAAAGGCCACCCTCATGGAGAAACCCATCAGCATTCCTAACAATGCTAGCCACAACAGTATACTCCGACAAAGCGGGTTACCAATTCGCGGAATCGAATGCCCTAAGAGGAAGATTTCATTTGTTTTATGTTTCGTTGAACGAAGTTGATCCATGGTCATCGAGATGTCTATGTTAAAAGAGAACCTAACCTGAAGAGTCATTGTTTTCCAAGCTGGAAAAATAAAGTAAACAACTCATTGTAGGTAAAAAAACACTCCGAGACAACCAAAATCTCCTATTTATTGTCACAAGCGAGACTTAATCGAATACCTCATTTTGTATCGTATAATAATACTTACGGTATAATTTCTTATTATATTATTTTATATTATATTAATATTATTATACTAATATAAGTAATGAGTTCATAAGATAAAAGTTGATATACATAGCTTTATAGTAATCAACTTGACGCATCAAAATCTTAACAAGTTTAAAGGTTAAATGAGTGAAGCTTTGTTAGGTCAAAACTCTACTTTACTTCCACTCTTATTTATAACGATGTCTAGTTTTTTGCTAGAAGTTTTATTTAATTAATACATCTTTCTAGTTAAAAGAAAAGGTGTAACGAGTAAATATAGAGATGGTGTATTTATTTATAAGAATATTTGATGATGCTATACAGATTTTTCCATTTCATTGTCGTTGCTAATTATCAATCATTAATCATTTATATATAAACAAATCAATTAGTTATTTACAACGTGCCCTCGTCTTGTAGTCTTAGTTAAATGGTTGGTAAGAGGTGGCTAGACGACTTTGACATTTCTTTATAAGCATGTGCACCCCAAAGTGGGCTTTTCGTTTTTTAAAACAACCTAATTGGTTTTATGTGACACGTTTAAATTATATACAGTTTAATTAAATCATTAGTTATCAAAGCATCCATACAAAAAGACTTTATACATACCCAATTCTAAGTAAAACATGTAAAAACTAGTTTTATACCCGTCCACCATGTTATAATATAATAACCATCTTTTTTTTTACATTTTAACAAACACAATATTTGCTTATCCACTTCAAAGATTCTCCAATGATTTCATTTGATGATTGCTTAGTATTCTCTTCATCCTTTTTCCCACAAAATTACATTATTTCTTCACCACCGTAGCTCAATCTTCATGCCGCCAACGCCTATCATTGAGTGGATTACTGAGTTGTAATACAATAATCTTCTTATTTGATGTTACCTAAGTCATAAAGAAAAGAGGAAAAAGTAAATTTTCAACTCAAAGATGATCATCCTTAATCACTATATCAACTTCATAATACACCAGAATTAAAATTGTAAAATTTCGTGTTCAAAATTTGTCACATTTAATCATTTATTAAAATTACAACTTTTGACCCATTTACTAAAAAATTGTTTTTTTATATGTTCACTAAAATTAATTAGTTTTGACCAATCACTAAAAACGATGTACCAAACCTGAGCAGCAGCCTCTTCATAATATTACTATTGTGCCATTTATTTGATCAGCGAAAAAAAAAACTTTTTGGTCATGAGAGACCTGGAGCACTAATGGGTCGGTAAGTAATCATACTCTGTATCATTTGTTTTTCTCAAAATTGAACACTTATCTAATCCTGCTAATTGTCACTAATGCTAAGTTTAATCATGAAAAGTAAAATAAGGTTGGGTCAGTATTCACTTAATAGATGAGTTAGGTATTGCATCCAACGGGTGTAAAACTCAAACAAAACAGGTCAGCACTTACCTAAAGGATAATGTATAATTTTATTCAAAAAGTAGATTATTTCAGAAGTAACATAACTTTTGTAATCAAATATAACACATTAGTTATTTATAAACAAATAATTTGACAAAAAAAGTTATAGGTTAACCCACCTGGCTCATACAAAATGATATAAAGCTAATGGCTAATGTGAAAAATCAAGCGAAAGGGGTAATTTTGTATATAACCTTGAAATATTTACATAATAAAAATAATTAGTACCAAATATACCCATTTCAGAAATTTAAGAATCTGTATTTACCCATTCGAGTGCATAAGATTTACAAATAATTATATCCTTCTCTTTTTTTCCTTACACTTTAAACGTGTATATCTTGATGCAGGTTTTAAAAGAAGAGTATAAATGTCAAAAGCATAAAAATGGGTATATTTGATATCATGTTTTTTTTGTTGGGTAAATATAATATTAAATGAAAGAAAACATCAATAATATTAATAAAAAACTAATATGAAACCAAAAAAAATGAAAGATAACAAACAAACTAATTGAACTTGAAAAATGAAGTACATACCATCATCGCCTACTGTGATATTCGTACTGAAGCTTCCAAAACCCTAACCTATCTAGTTTGTAGAAAGGTGAAAATAAGCAAGAACACCATTTGAACAACACCTTTGACTCCATCAACTATCTTTGTGAAGTTAGGATCTTTGGATGCAGGCAGATGGTGGTGTATAGATGCAATGGTGAACTAAGTGAATGGAGAAAAGGATTGTAGATGTTGATATGCCTCAATTAGCTGGGTTATAAAGAACTCAACAAAACTGCTTGGGAATTAATTGATGTATGCGTACGAGAATCATGGGTTATCATAACCTCCCTGCAACTGCTGGTAACCTCTGCTTCTAGAAGCAGTTTTTTGAGTTTAGATTGTCAGGATTTTGTTTTAGATTAATCAAAAATCAATTTTTTTTATTAGGAACAATATAATATATAATTATACATACATTTATACATTTTGTTTTAACGTTGATATATTTACACCTTTTGTGTCAGTGGTGATGTATAAAGATAATTATTTAACCGAACATATTAAATGAAATAAACTTTTTGATAATTTTTGTGTAACATCGTGTATTGATTATTAAAATTGTAATAAGTTTAATTTTAAATATATTCTATTTTATATGATATTAAAAATTAAGTTAATCAGTAAATAAACAAAGTAGTTATTAAAATAAATAAAGTGGTTGTGAAATTAACTACAATAAATAAAGTGGTTATGAAAATAAATATAAAAGGTGATGATACATTAAATTGTAAGAACATTTGTGAGATTAAATATTTGTTTAGGAAAAGTTTGGAAGAAAGATTTGTAAATGTTGTTACGTGTGAGATGAATAGATTTTGTGAACTATATACACTAGTTTTTATCCCCCGTATTACGGGGGTTGTTTTATATTATTTGTTCTAATATTTATTTATTTTTTGAATTTGTATTTTTTTTATTGTATGAAAGTTAATAATATACTTATGATTTGGTGATAAATTATTTCACAAATAAATGAGATGTTATAACCCGATTTAAAAGCTATATGGTTTTGATGAGACCTAAGACCCATTTATTTCTTTTACTATAAAATTGGTTTTTTAGTTATAAATAATATTTATGAAAATTAATAATATACCTATGTTTGATGAGACCGAAGACCCGTTTATTTTTTTACTATAAAATTGGTTTTTTAGTTATAAATAATATTTATGAAAATTAATAATATACTTATGGTTTGATGAGACCGAAGACCCGTTTATTTTTTTACTATAAAATTGGTTTTTTAATTTAAATAATATATATACTTTTTTAAAAGTAAATAAGAT
Organism: Bidens hawaiensis; assembly: GCF_021521415.1. NCBI lineage: Eukaryota > Viridiplantae > Streptophyta > Magnoliopsida > Asterales > Asteraceae > Bidens > Bidens hawaiensis. Next base: position 12,391 of record NW_027496119.1, read on the forward strand.
ATTAAATTTTAGTATATCCTATTTTATAGGATTTTTACATCAATAATTTTGGTGAGAATAATTTTTAATTTAATGAGATGTTATAACCCGTTTAAGGAATATCTGGGTTTGGTAAGACCCACACCCATGAATTCGGGTCAAATGCATGAGAAGCCTCCATTTAAAAATCAAGCAAATCTGGTGACTCCAAAAAAAGGGGGAGCGACCACATAGCGACACGTAGGATTTTTATGTTTTCGTTTATATAGATTATAAATTAGTTTCCCTTATATAATCTACAAATCCATTTGGTTATAACCTTTTAGCAAACTAATAATCCGTTGGTAGGGAATGATACACTTGATACGTACATAAAGGTCATATACTTTTTTTTCTAGATATGTAAAGAAGTCAAGCCAAACATACTCTTAGTTGCTTGTGACACCCCCCCCCCCCCCCTCGATTAAAGTTTTTTTTAAATGATTTGCTAATAGTTTATAAAAAGTATTTTATGTGTGAAAAATACAAATTTCACATCTGTGATTGACCTTTTTTCCTATCAAACCTACCCTTTTAATTAGATTAAAAGAAACACTATTCTATGTTTAGATACTGATAATCAGTTCACATAACCTAATTAAAAGTTTCAAGCACTGAGTTCCAATTACAAATGTAGTTCATACTTGCACCAGTAATGAGACCGAGGTATGAGCAACGGAGCAGCGGAGAACATGGGGATTGCAACCAAAAGTTTCAAGCGATGAGTTCCAATTACAAATGTAGTCCCTAGTTGATGCATGATCATTTTACAAGTATATATAAAAGTTTAGCACTATCTAAAATTGTACTTTTAAAATCCACCATATAAAGCTTATTTTAATGTTGTAGAATGGAAGTTCTAGATTCCAGTTTTAAGTTTCTTTTTTTTAAAGAAGTTTTAAGTTTCTTTTATTATGATGTGTTTCAATTTTTTATAAGATCACTTTAATCATATATGAACATGTGCATTACCCTCTTATAAGACAGACATCATAAAGTTAAAATCAATAATTGACTTTGCCTGTTGATTTCTGATTCTCTACTTTAAAGCTTTACGGAAATAAATTATTTTGTAAAGGGTAGGCCAGGGTCACAATAATTAAAAATCCAAGCTAGATAAACAAGTACTTACTAAAATCCAATCAAAATAAAAAGCAAAAATATTATGAGAAATGTAGAAGGGTAACTACATAACTTTTAAAATACACAAGTTTATACTTATAACTATATCAACTTATATAGAGAAGTGATGGTGCGATTATTTGAAACATCACAACAGTAACATGAAATTCGTAGGCTATTCGTAGGCTTTGCTATGGTATACACAGATTCGGGTCAGTTTTGGGTTGAATCATGATCCCGTCTAGCTAACAGGCCACGTTAAATTTAGCCTGACAGGTTTACAGGTTGACTCGGTTAACCCACTTATTTTTCTAATGTGTTTTATGTAACAGTTTAAATTGGTGGGATATTTTATACCAATATTTAAAACTAAAAAGGAAATTGACATAAAACCTTTATAATTAGCCTCTAAATAAACCAAATGTAACATCCCAACTTAAGAGAAAACGTCTGAGTGTGACGTACAGATTACTCAAAACACATGTGACATTATTAAGTGACAATATTATCATTAATTAATTTAAGCATCAAATACACAAGTTCGAAGATAAAAAAATACAAGAAAAACAAGAACAATTAACATGTCCTTTTATTAATATAACCTAAGTTCTAGTGTCTTCTTTGTTGGGCTAACATTAGTTGGTTTGTACTTTGTTTTGGGCTCATATGTAAACCGAGATCTCTTGGATCTCGGTGGGCTTTTTGGTTTGTGTTGGGTTAGGGTGTAGTGCCTATATATACATTGTATCTAGGCTATTGTATGGTTGGCCGTTCATAATAGTGGTGAATGAGATATCGTGTAATATTGTGTTTAAGCACTAGACGTAATAATACGTGTGTTTTGAAGCATCTTAATAGTGTTCTTCGTGTGTTTAATCATTTAACATTGAATCAACTCTTGTTAATTTCCGCTTAACAACGAGATTGTTTGGTATCACATTGAAAGATCCGTTTAAAGGACTTACATTCTCCATGTCCATGGTTTTGAATATGACGTTTATCAAATAAACTAGAAGCTCACGAATAATTTTATAGAACTACAAAAAACAAGTCTATAAAATGACTCATTGGTGCAATGAAAATAGTAGTAATATACGGAATCAAAGGTCATAGGTTTATTCCCTATTGATGGTGTTTTTACTTTTATAGAAAAAACTTTTAATTGTGTTATATGAGTACTAATTTGGTAACTTTTTCATCATCATCATCATCATCATCATCATCATCATCATTATTATTATTATTTTCTTTGGTTTGTATTGGGCATTAGAAATACAACCCAATTGATAAAATTGTCAAATTATTTATCACATAATTAAAAACATGATTTCAGATGTCTTTTTAATTTTTTATGCTCGTCTCGGGCCCCGAAATTGTAAAGGATTCTCAAAGACGGTTGATGTGTTAAAAGTAGTCAAATAAAAACACGCTAATCTAGACACTAAGTAATAAATTCTAGACTCGTAAACTTAACTAAAACTACTAACCGACAAGTGTACCGGTCGACTCTAGTACAGTTTAGTAAGTCCGGATATCGAACCCACAGACTCTTTAGATTACGTAAATTAACTAATTAGACTCAACTAACTGACACGACTATTTATTTTATATTATTAAGGGGGGGGGGTTTAAAATAATTAAATATTAAACTAATAAATTAACTAATTAAGAAAAGACAATTAATAAAACACAAGAGAATTAAATTTGACTGACTTAAATGATGATGAAAAATCGCTTAGGCTAGAATCCCCAAAGTTTTAATTATCAATTATTCGGAAAGTGCTTATTATGGAACTGGGATCGTAAAATAGACACTTAAAAGAAAACTCGAACAGGACCCTTGACACTTCAAGAATACACCTATGGATTTCTAACAAGTTTTAAGACTCACCAGTTTTATATATTAAACTTCCTTATGGTTATTTAATTACTTATGATAGAGTACCTTTATAGTGAAATCCTACCTTACAGCGCGGAAATTAAAGATAATTTGACGAACTTAATTGACTCACTAGACAATATTAATTAATCAAACCTAGACGGACTCCTTACGAAGAACTAAATCTAGTAATCTCAATCAACAAAGATCTAGCAATAACCTATCACCTTACAGCTTTCTAGGTTAGCAGCACACTTTTATTCGTTTGACTAATAATATTATTCCTATGATCTTATTCGAATTCAATCATAAACTAGTAAAAAACACATGGTAAATGACCTAACAAAATCCTATCATATGAAACAATCACCAAGAATTTTGTGGAATAATAAAACTAGAACAACCAAAACCAAGTACACATATGCATCAATCAAATAAACCAAACAATTTACTGAATCATAAAACCATAACGAAAAGCAAATTCCAAATAAAATAAAACTTCAAACAATGGTTCATCATAAGCCTAGGCAGTCTAAAGGTTTAGCCAACAACCATACTCAAGAACAAAATAAAATAAATTGGTTCAAATAATGAATCCATAAAGATAATAATAAATTCAAACCAATAATAATGATGAGTAGGTGTTGAACCCGGACGCTCTCCACTCGAACCAACGACCTCTTCTCTTTTTTTAGCTTTCTTGCGTTGCCTGGTCAAACTTCCTCTTGGCTGCTCTCTGGTTTGTGTGGCCTTCGGCTCCCTCACAGCTCACGGCTGCCCCTTCTCTCTTTTAATAATGTTGTTTAAAGATTTTATAATACATTAGGTCTTCCTCTCATTCTTGCAGCCCACCAATCACATAAAAGCCCAAACCGAAAATAATCTAGCCAACTCTTTTCTTATTTCTTTGTATTTCGATCATATAGGATTTATTTGGATCTTGTCATATATCACGTGCATACCCTGAAATCAAGTTGAAACAATAATTAGAGTTATGTAGTAATTAAATTTAATTTAAATACCCATAGTATAACTTTAAGTATCATTTAACAATTATCTCATCCAATTCATATAAAAAATTAATTTGACTTAGAAATATAATTTAGTTTACACACCATAACTATTTATATTTTTGGTTATTTCAATTGAGTCCATTTTAATATGAAATATATCAATTCAGCTCGTTTTCACTCGAAACCAATAAAATTTATATTCGAACAAGTTAGGCAAATTATTTAATAAAAACAGCCCGAAAGCTACTTAAATTGGTAAGAATTATTTATTCTATTTATATATGATTTAGCCAATATCAACGGTCATGCCAATAACTATGTTAATTGCTTTAGCGTCGGTACAAGTCATCGCTGACTTCCGGTGTTCCATTACCAATATCATTCCAAAATACTAACATTTATGCAAAATGATCCGCTAATACCCAATAAACATTCATAAATCATTCCATTTATAAAAACTTTTTATAGTTGCATTTAGGTATGAGATCGGTACTCGTACCTGTACATGTACAATATTAGTATATCTGGGTACCCGTACTAGTACCCAATTTTATGGTTCGGGTACGGGTACATGTACTTTCGGGTACGGTACTCGTTTTGATACCACTTTGTTATTTAAAAAAAATATTCACTAAACTTGATATGAATATAACATCTATTCATAATCAAGTAATGAATTTCAAAACATAAAAAGTCTCCCAATAATAAATGTTTAAAACAAAATTAACTTGTACAAAGAAAGTTAACATTCCTTTAATCTTCAATAGGAATCTTTTCATTTTCTTTTTCTTTGTTTATTGCATCCTCAATATCTATAGAAAAACAAGAGCGGATGAACTAATTCAACTGATATATATTATGTCTTGAAAATCTCGCTTGAAAGTTAAGCCATTAGTGTTGGAGACCTAATAAAAGCCCATTTATATTCTAAACGGGTATCAGTACCCATAATACTCGTACATAAAATCTGTAAATTTGGGTATCTGTACCCGTACCTGATAGACACATACGAGTACAGGTACGGGTACTGAACGAGTACGGGTACGAATATTCGAGCAGTGTCGTAGCCAAGAATTATTTTATACGGGTTCTGAAATTTTCAATGGATGAACGAGCGATTGGTTATCACTTAAGTTTGGGTTTTCTACAAGTTCGATATTGAAATTTCTACGGATTTTGTAACATCCCAAAATTTTCATACCAATTTTTGACAATTTAGGAAGTTGAGGGACCAATTAGTCATTTGGCTAAAATAAAAATATAAAACTCTCTTAAAGCGACACATGTCCGATGACTAATCGGATGAAATCGACATGTGTCTGATGACTAATCTAGTGAAACTGACAAATGTCCAATGACTAATCAAATGGATTGACATGTGTCGCCATATGTCACATGAAAGGACATGTGTCATCACAAGAATGAATGGTGGCAAGAGATGGTCCGACCAGCGATATAAGAAACAACTACAAATAGCTGTTATGGGTTGCTCATTTGTGACATCCTGAACACTAAACCACTATCACTTCCTTGAAGTTTGTGCCACTGAGTTAGAGTCCCGACGTCACTCTAGAGTTTCGACGTTTCATACCCCGACACCGTACGTATAGTCGTACTCCTCGTTCGTCCTTAAGTGTGATACCCATTTTAAGGTAAGAGTTATGTTTAAGATATTTCAATTTATAGCTTAGATCCTAGTTGAGTGTATAGCATAAACCTTGGAAAGTTTATAGATATATTTAAGCTTTATATATATATAAAGGCTTACAAATATAAACGTTTCTTTATTATTAAGAAATATAAAGTTTTACATGCAAATGTTATTGTTAATTGATTTTCTTCTAAACGAAGAAACATTAATTTTTATATAAATGATATTTATAAATAATTAAACAGAAAAGCGTGACGGGCATGTAGTAACTGGAAGGGTGACAATACCGGTAGTCGAGTTTCTTGTCTAAGGAAAGTAATTCGTATAAATCTCAATCAACCGCAGGACCCTTTACTTTCCTGGAGAGCTTGATGAGAGTGTTCGAACCTATTAGGCCAAAACATGCCGCACCAAGCGCCATAGGAATTAAAGTAATCATTTTGAATAAAAATAACATTTATATAAAAAGAAATGTTTTATCAAGATTTAAAGCTATAAATTGGACTAAATGTCTGAAGCTAGACCATTCGATCTAGATAAACCATTAAACTATTATTCTCAAACTATATGTCTGAGGTAATCATTCATCAAACACAGAGAAACTGTTAGTTGAACAACTTATCAAAAGGTGAATACGCTCAATACTTATACATTTTTACAAAGTATATAATCTTTTAAAGTTAAGGATATTTATCCATACTTAAAGAGTCTGAAAAGATTTTATACGAGGGTTGGTACGAATCCTCTATATTTATGAAATATCTACTCTTTTAGATTATGGAGGGTTATCCATATGTAAAGAGTTAGAAAATTATTTACATGAGGGTTGGTTCAAATCTTCTAAAACGTATTGATACAAGATAATATTAGACACTCATGCTAAAATACACATGTGTCCGGATCCTTACATACATGATCTGTAGTGGGCACACTATAGACATACTTACCGTGAGGCAAGTAACTGTCTCTAGGGCGCGTAACCGTCCATTAAGTGGTCTGTGTGTATATTTAGTTTCGATGAGATGAGATAGAGACCCACTAAGTCGTTGGAACACTATTGGTGATTGTGCCATAACGAATTATGAAAACCTTTTATCGAGTCAGCGTTATTCACCAGCATGTAGCTGACGAACTTTTAAAAGTGTTTTCAGTTAACCAATAGTAAGATATAGAAGTGGATATGCCCGATGGAGATAGAAGATCACTATGCATAGAATACAACTGATGGCTCAGCTAAATTTTGTAAACGAATTTTGTAAAATTTGTTTTAAAGCAAGTAATTTTGTAAAGCGAAAAAAAGGGTATTTAATTCCCTATTTTATGAAAGCAAATATTTTAATAAATAACTTTCGCCGTGTAATCAAACTTTGATGAATTAACAGAAATGATACCAACTATGGGTCACAACGGCTAGTCCCCTGAGGGCGGGTGTGACAGATTTGATGTCAAAATACATGAATATATAATAACATAAATAAACTTGTACGAGTTCGGCCGAACGCATTCCCCAAAAACTGCATACGTCCCTGTATTCAGGAAAAAATCTCATCCCTAGTTGCAATTAATTACTTTTCCACCCATGTGGTGTCCAAGCTAGTTTTTTTTTCTATAAAGGTGAATATCTTAAGATGGTGAAAGGCTTTGTAAATAATGGCTTACGGTGTTGTGGGTGTTTATTTGTGGTTGTTTTAAGTCTGTATAGGTTATTTTTAAAAAAAGTTAGTATAATATACCTATACATAGTAGATTGTTTAAAAAACTATATAATACTTTTATAAATGACGTATAAAAGACAACAAAAAGTAATAAGCGGTATATAATCATCATATTCTATAGACTTCAATTATTAAGACAACTGAATCCATTATCCAGACATCACGTCTATACAAGTCATATTTTCTTATACAACTAGTATAGATCTATACTACTTGTATAAACCTAACATTGAAAAAAAATATGACCAGATAATCAAGAGAATACGTGCAAACGTTTTTTTTATATCTATATAATTATCTTCTTTTTTTATCCAAGACTCGTAGATGGTGTCATGGTGTAAGTGAATAACAAACAAATATATTCAAACTTTAATCAACGTGGATACTTCGTTATGCTTTTTGTGAACCAAACTGTAAAGAAAAGGTTGAATTTTTTTAGTGGTTGTTAGTTATAATGTTGTTTTCTTTGTTGTTAATATGAAATTTGAAAATTTAGTCTATTTAGACGTTGATGAGATATAAGCTTCATTACAAAAGATAAATATATAAAAAGGAGTTAATGGCCATTTTCGTCCCTGTGGTTTGCTACTTTCGCCACTTCAATCCAAAATTTGTATTTTTGTCAATTTAGTCCTCATAGTTTTAAATATTAGCCATTTACATCCTATCCGTCTAACGGCATCCAGCTATGCCGTTAGTTTATGGGTATTTTTGTCTTTCTCCTTTTTATTTTGAGTTATTGGTTATTTTCGTCCATGTGGTTTGATACTTTTGCCAATTCAGTCCAAAGTTTGAAATTTTGTCAATTTAAATAAGTTTTTTTCTATAACCTTAGAGAGCATTATCCAAGCCCAAAACAAGTCTGCATTTACTCTGTCGACAGCAGTAATCATACCCCCCTCCTCTCGTATTTAGTTTCTAGACGGTTCCTAAACTCTCCCCCATGGTGGAATTCAATGGTAAAGTGGTCAAAGCAATTCCGTGAAACCGAATTGTACGGAAAAAACTAAAAATCGTTTCTTTGATGAATGCATAATATTTAGGGTTTAGAGATTAACATATCATAACGAAAATCTGGGTCGTAATCAACTATTATACATTAATCAACAAAACAATTTTTAGTTTTTTGTGTATAATTCGATTTCAGGGAATTACCTTGACCACTTTACCATTGAATTCCACCATGGAGAAGATTTTAGGAAATGTCTAGAAACTAAATATAAGAGGGGGGGGTATGATTACTGTTGTCAACAGAGTAAATGCATACCAGTATTTGAGGTTGCTCGATGGTTTTGGGCTTCAATTATGCTCTTTAGGGTTATAAACAAAAAACATAAAAAATAAAAAAAACTGAATTAAACTGAACATTAAATTGACAAATTTTCAAACTTTGGACTGAATTGGCAAATATATCAAACCACGGGGACTAAAATGACCATTAACTCAAAATTAAAAGGAGAAAGACAAAAATACCCTTAAACTAACGGCATAGCTGGATGCCGTTAGACGGATGGGACGTAATTGGCTAAAATTTAAAACTATGAGGACTAAATTGACAAAATTAAAAATTTTGGACTGGAGTGGCGAAAGTAGCAAACCACAGGGACGAAAATGGCCATTAACTCTATAAAAAGAGATTCAATTTGAAATATTTTTTCTTAAAAAACATGAGTCGTATTTTGATGGTGTTGGCAGTGCCATGTGGATACATATCAAAGACAAATCTAACATCTCTTGTCTGTTAAGTACGTAAAACACACAAAAGTAGTATAAGGCTTCATATATCTTAAAAAACTCATTCAATATTAAACCTATATTACTTATTCTATCATACTCTATTTGCTATGCTATTCATATATTGTTATACCACTTGTAAAGGGCTATACAATTTGTATAAAAACATGATCAACGACAAATCTAACATCTCTTGTCTGTTAAGTACGTAAAACACACAAAAGTAGTATAAGGCTTCACGACTCGTATTTTGATGGTGTTGGCAGTGCCATGTGGATACATATCAAAGATGAAACAAATTCAAATAATACTAATATATTCAACTTAACAAGGCTCACCAAAACCTTTCAAAATCCCAAAAGAAATAATAATAATAATAATAATAATAATGAAAATTGGATTTAAAATAATCCACCTTTAATGGGTTGACCAATAATAATCCCACCTCCAGTATTTCCCGCTGGCAGTCCCACCTTTTCAAGGTTTTTTGTTTTATGATCCCCCCGTTAAAAATAATTAACGAGGTTAAGTTTTTGCTGATGTGGCTGGTGAGTTGGCAATGTCATTATCCTACATGGCTTTAGCCAATCCTATTGGCTGGCATTGGAGCAAGTATTCAACTGGTCAAACGAGTTGGTAGCCCATCCTAAATAGAAAAACTTAATCCATAAGCAATAATTTGATTTTATGTACTGTTGGTAGCCCATCTTCTTTCTTTCTCTCCTCCTCACCACCACCGCCGCCACCGCCACCACCACCACCCCCCTTGACGTCACCTCCTCCGTCCAGAAAACCATCGACATCTTTAACCCCGCCTTCATCCACACACAATCCGACCAACAACAACAACAAACGTTAACACAAACTCAAACACAAACAACCTCGTCATCATTCACCGTACACCCCAGATCTTCAATCCGACACACCCAGCACGACAACTACGAGTCCTTAACCCGTGACCGACTCACTCGTGACACCCATCGAGTCAACTCACTCGTCACTAGCCTCAATTTCTCTCTCGCCGGAACCAACCTCTCAGATATGAAACCCTTAGTGGCCCCACAAGTTCGACGTACACGGTACAGGATTTATCAACCCCGGTGACGTCATGCATCTCACAAGGCAGCGACCAAAGTCGAGTTAGGCACGCCAGCCAAGTCTTATTACATGGTCATCGACAGCGGAAGTGACATCACGTGGCTCAAATGCAGCGGCTTCAAGTAGCTACAGGGTTCAAATGGACAACAATTTGCTAATCGTTTTCTTCGAATTGGGGATTTTGAACGATCGTGTTCTTCGAATTTGGGTTCAGTTAGGAAATGAATTGGGTTGATTGATTAAGTATCGTGGGTTTAATATTGATTAAGTATTAACAGTTTTTAAAAGTAAGAGAAATGGTTTTAGTGTTCCACGTAATTAATCATAGAGGGAAAAAAAAGGTTAAAGCCATGTAAGATAATGACACTGCCAACTCACCAGCCACATCAGTAAAAACTTAACCCCGTTAATTATTTTTAACGGGGGATCATAAAACAAAAAACCTTGAAAAGGTAAAACTGCCAGCGGGAAATACCGGAGGTGAGATTATTATTTAAATCCAATTTTCCTAATAATAATAATAATAATAATAATAATAATAATAATAATAATAATATTTCGAATCTTATGTTTCTTGAAAAGCAAAATTGAATTTCGCTTTGTAAAAATAAAACCAACCAATTTTGCGTCTTTTAATTCAAACGGCGTAATCCTAGGTTCTTCAACTTCTGAACCAATTTACAGGTAACCCTTATTCCATAGATCTAAATTCTTTCTTTTTCGATCTGCATGTAATTGAGCAAACATAAAGAAAATTGGGATTAATTCATGCTTATTTGAATCATAATCATGAACTAGATTACGCTAATTCGTATAAATTTGGTGGGATAAAAGTTATGCACACCAAGTGTTTGATTAAATGCCTGAGTGGGTCTTTTACTTGATGGGTGTTACTTAAACAATGTTTTTTCATATGGGTTTGTATTTAATTGATGGATATTGTGATGTATAGTTGTTATGATGGCTTAAATGGTTGAATTAGCCGTAAAAGTTTTGACATTTCAGGTGCTTATTTACAAGATGGAAGGTAGCATCGTTAGACGGGTGATTCCTTCGGATAATAGCTGCCTCTTCAATGCCGTGGGGTGAAACTCGAAAGCATTACACATCGTTTTCTTCGTTATTTTTTTTATTAATTGTTTAATTTTGACTTCTTTTTTGGTTGTTTATTTGCAGGTATGTTATGGATCATGACAAACACAAGGCTGCAGAATTGAGACAGGTCTAATTCAAATGTTTATCCCATTTTGTGTCTTATCTTGATGTTAAATAAATTCTTTTATTATGTTTTTAAAGATATTGTATTATTCTTTTTTAAAGGTTATAGCTGCTACAGTGGCTAGTGATCCAACAAAATATTCTGAAGCATTCCTTGGGAAACCTAATGAAGAATATTGTGCTTGGATTCTTGATCCCGAGAAATGGGGAGGTATGTTTCTATTCCCTTATGTTTTCTTGTCATTTAAGTAACCTTTTGGTAGTTGGTACATACTTTTGGGCCGGCTCAACCTTGTGTAATTATCGCAACCGTTTATAAGATCATGATCTTAAGCATGACTAGAAAGAGTTTATCTAGGCCAAATGCAAGTGATTAGATTGCAAATTGTATACCTAAATGTTTATTAGTTTATGAACTAAATGTTTATTACTTTATAATCAATAGATTTTAAGTTGAGATATATTACATAATGTTTGATGCATAAAGTTAAAAGTTAAAACAAACCAGAATCAAGAACAACGTACTAAGCAGTCGATAGGTTAATAAAATTAGCTGTCAACAAATTAACTAATTAGCCACACATTAAACAATGAAGAACACTAGTCAGCAAAGAAGCAATCAACAGTATGGCTAAATATTTATTACTTTGTTCAATCAATCACCTTTGATTTCTTGCTTTTTGTTTAGTTGATCGATCAATCTTGCATCTTGTTTCAAACCACAATGTTAGAAATTTCGATTGCTTTATTGTTGACTGCTGTTTATTATTGCTTGATTTGTTAATAATTTGTTAATTGGTGAATGGCTAACTTTGTTAATATGTTGATTGCTTAATTTGTTGCTCTTAATTCTTGATTGTTCTAAATTATAACATTCTGTATTAGACATTCTGTAATATGTCTTAGCTTAATATCTGTTGAAAATAATGTAACAATCCTTTAAATAGTGAAGTAATAAACATTTAGGCATACTTTTGCACTTTGACCACTTGCATTTGCACTAGAATAACCCTCTGTACCCATGCTTAAGGTCATGATCTTAAAAACTGTGTTGATCGTTACACAAGTTTTAAGATTGCATGCGTAATGATGATGATAATGCGTAACTAGTGTTTAGGTCCCTTCATTGGTGTAAGTTGGAATTTATATTATTATAATGCCCCAAATTCGAGATCATTGTTTAAGTTGGATCGAGCGCTCATGCAATCCCCTTAGCTTATAAGCCATTTAGTCTAGCCAACAATGTCTATATTTGAATCGGTCTTTTATAGTGTTGGGGGGGGGGGAAGCTAAGGAAATGGTATGGGCCACCTTATTTTTATGCAGAAAATGGCATAGAGCATTGGAAACTTAAATGAAAATTTGTGGTTTTCGATGAATGGTGCACACTTAAATTTTGTAGGTTGATAACGATGATATTCAAAAGGCACCATCTCTATAGTTCGTCTTAGGCCTTCGAAAAGGTTGAGCCAGCCCTTCTTAGGTATTGCGTTAATCCATTTCAGGATTAATTAATTATTCTTTGATTCTTCTATTGAAGTTTTCCAACTGAATTTTTTTTTCATAGTTTTTTACATATGTTTGGGCACGATATAAGTTATACGTCTAAATCTATCTTTAACTTTTGTTTGCTACTCGCATTTGGTGCATTGACTCTCCACCTATTCGTAGATCAATACATTAATATATTTGTAACGTCCCACCAATCAATATATTCCACTTTGCCCACAAAGAACTCATAATTTGCTTTTGGTTGCTAAGGTGGAGACTTCCCATGAGGGTACCCATTCCAGGATTGATTGCTACTAGCTAAGCAAGGAAAACCGGGTTGGTTGGGCGGGTTTGGGTGATGCGTCAGAGGCTTAGAGCAGGTCTAAGCAAAATGAGTTTGGGTCAATACGACCCGTTTTGAAAAACTCTCAGTTTGGTTGGGCTCAAAATGGGTTTGGCTAAAATGGAAATATGGAATTGGGTTAAATTGAGTTATTTTAGACCCCCCCCCACCCATCACTGGGCTAAAATAAAAAGTACCCACCTGTCCCAGCCACCACTCCGCCCACCCACCCTGGTGTTGCAGCAGTAATGTGGTAGCGGCGACAGTGGTGGGTGTGTTGGTGGCAATGGGGACGAACGTCGAATGTCGACAGTGGTGGAGTGTTGTGGTGGCGGTGACAACAAGTAGGTGAAGATAAACAATGGTCATGGGTGGTGCTAACCCAGTCGGACCTTTGCTTAAGAAGTTTAATAGTAGTTACTCATTTTGACTTCTTGACTAATTTAAGGTAATGCAATTTGAATTGTCGGCTAATTTAAGGTGACCAATTTTGACCCGTTGACTAATTTAAGGTGACCCAAATGAACCCATATACTAGTTAGTTTTGCCCAACTTAACCCATTATTTGAACATCGTTCACGAATCACGATTGCCACCGATGCTCCCAGCCAAGCACGCTTAACTGTGGAGTTATGCATACATGTCATTTGTTCAACGTACAAACTATAATTAATTAAACCACTCTTATGAAGGTGCGATAGAGCTTTCGATACTAGCAGATTATTATGGTCGTGAAATAGCAGCATATGATATCCAAACCACAAGATGTGACTTGTACGGACAGGTCGGCATTCATAACCAGCATAGTCAAATCATTCATTTATTACATTAAAACCTTTATAACCTATTTCTATAATATTATTTTACAGGAAAAGAAATACAGAGAACGAGTTATGTTAATCTATGATGGACTCCATTACGATGCTTTAGCTGTAAGGCATCCTCTATTAATTTATTTCGCCTTATACTTGTATACATGAGTTACATTTAAAGTTTAAAGTTTCTTGATGTAATTTGGTGAATTAATGTTTCATATAATGCTGATGTCATCATAGATGTCACCTGCGGATGGAGCTCCTGAAGAATTTGATCAAACAATATTTGCTGTAAATTCTGATAGGACCATTGGGGCATATGAAACACTTGCTCTAAATCTTGTAAAAGATCAACAAAGGTACATCAAATTTGTAGTTCATAAAGTTTTAATTCATTTTCTTTCAGTCGTTGTTGTGTGTTGAAGAAAATAATAGTTAATTTTTTGGTACTTTTAGGAAAAGAAGTTATACTGATACTGCCAACTTCACATTGCGTTGCGGGGTTTGTCAAATTGGTGTGATTGGTCAAAAGGTAAGACCTTTAAGAAATATTCGTTCTTTTCTTCACATCTAGGAGTTGCAAAGTTTTGACCCGTTTATTCATGAACACGCCGTTTTTGGTTTTGGGTTTAGTTTATCTCAAAAGAGTAAAGTGGTAAAAGCAGCTAAACTATATTTGACTCTAGTTGTTTATAAAAAATAAAGTTTTTCATCATAAAAGTGTTTTAATCTGCTTTGACCTTTTACCAAAACGGGCCAATTTTGGTTATGTTTTATCTCGGTCTAACGGGTAAAATTGTAAAAGCTAGCTACAAAAAGAAACAGGTCAAACATGTGGAAAGTCGCTTAAAATTTATTTTTCAATGCATAAACCCTTCTAAATCATTTAATTGAATAAAAATATTTTTTTTTCATCTGATTCGACGCACTAAGTAGATATATAAGCAATTCGACTTTAAAACAAAGTGTTTTGGGTCAATTCGCTATGCATATGAAAAGTACTAGGTTTGACCCGAACCGTTTAAATCGACCTGAACCCATTTTGCCTCCTAAACTTATAGTCTGTATGACATTTTATATATATTATTTTATGTTTGTAATATAACAATCTAGGAAGCTGTGGAACATGCACATGCAACAGGACATGTCAACTTTCAAGAATATAAATGAAGGGATTAGGGAATCTGTTTTATTTAATTGTTGTAGTACCAATAAGTTTGTCTGGTTAACTTCCCCAAGTTGTCTTAAACCTTTGTACCATATTAACTTATAATAACTTTGTTGTTTGAGGGGAAATTGTTGGTTTCTTAATTCTTATTCTAGCTAAAAGAATATGATTCCTTTCATTTTCACTCTTTATTGTTGTCGGTAGGAGTGTTTTCAAAAAGTTAAAAAATAAAACCGATCAAACCATCTAACAAATTGGCTGGTTCGTTCTTTAGCTGTTTAGTCTGGTCCTGTTTAATGGTCCGTCTTGGGCGGATCTATTTCATGAATAGAGCGTGTGGTTCAATTTTGAAAGTTGCAGGACTTCTTTTTTTCATTGTTGGGTTTAATCTAAGTGGGACTTTCAACCAGCTTGGTTAAATGCCAACAATATAAAAGTAAAGTCGTCCGTAATTTTTAAAATTAGACTACATGCCTTTGGATGCTATATAGACCCCTTATACAATTTGTAATTGTGGTAGCACTTTGTATAGTATGTAGACTCCTTATACAATATGTAGTGGTAGCCCTCTACATAGTTTGTAATTATTTGTACTAGGCCACTAGAGTCAATAACCTTTATAAAATAACAATGATAGTTCATTAATACAATACATATAAATGCATATTAAAAAACAATTCTGAGCATGATGAAGGTTAAAGGACCAGTTTCAAGGTGAAGTCATCAACTGGACCGGTAATGGACCGAGGGCTTTTAATCAATGCGACAAATGAACCGGTCAAAGCAGATTACATCAAGTCACTGGTTGACTACAAAACATAAAGTCATTGTACTATTGTAGTACGCCTCAACAAAATTCCAAGGCCCTTAATTTAGAGCACTCACAATGACATCTTGTCAACTAAACTTTTAAATTTATTTTTGAGTGGCCGTGAGTGAAAAAATATATTATTTTATGATCGGAATCGGATATATGTGTTTTGAATAAGTGAATAATATGTAGGATATTTATGAAAAAAAAAAGTTAAATTTTTTTGGAACAACAAAAATGGGCAGAGATGAGGTAAAGAAAACATTAATGGAATTCCATATCATGTTATGGTTAAACAATACATAAATAAATAAAAACTAGGGATGAGCTCGGTACGATAGGTGCTGATCCGAATTTCCCGGACCCAAATTTTCCAAAAACTTGGTATTGGTAGTCTGGTACTGAAATGCTCTGTGGGCAAAAATTCGGTAAATAACGGTAGCAGTTGCACGTGATCCTGAATTTCCCGATCCGGTTTTCTTAAAACCATGGTACCGGTACACGGTATCATTTGCTCATCCCTAGTTCAAACCGTAAAAGGTAACCGTGTTAACCATGTAACTGACTTAACCGATTTGACGTTTCGTTTTTTCTTATGAAATCTTAGTTAGCGTTTCAACTCATATCTTTTGTGTTTAGCCGTATTGCAACTAAGAGAACGTTTTTTTTAATTAAACGCTTTGAACCGATTTTCTTAAAAACACACATTCGGCAATGGTCAAGGTATTGAACAGTTTCTAGTAAGTAATCCTATTCCCATGGACCATTGCCAGTTATAAAACCAAACCAAACTCATCTTAAAAAGTGAGTGGCAAAGCTTAGACGAGTTCGTGTGAGGGGGGGGGGCTCAAACTTTCAGTCGAAAATAGGCAAATTTACACTATGTATGTAAATTTTCGGACGAAAACGGGTAAATTACACTAATGCGCAAAAAGACGGGGGGTCTCTAGCCACCCGGGCCCTCACTAAGCTTCGCCATGACAAAAACCAAGGTGAAATACATATACCCGATTACATTTCTAGTAATCAATAATTTTAATAATTTCAATACCTATTAACATATATTTTTTGTGGCAAGTTGAAAATTTTTTAACACTAAGAGATTTGAACTCTACCCACTCCCAGGAACAACCTGGGTTTGAAAACAGACATGAAACAACCTACAAAACAAGATTCATAAGACGATAAAACAGTTCAAAAACATGGTCCCGGTTGTTAGACAATATATTTTAGCTAGTAATTTTATATTCTCTATTCCTAATGGTATCTAAGTGTAATATCTATTCCTATATATAGGTCTTCCTGTAATTGGTTTTATTTGATAATATCAAATTATTATTCTGTGTTAATATGGTATCACAGCTAGGTTAATCAACCTTACCTTAAACCCTACCAGCCGTCAGGCAATTTTTTTTCCTCTTCTCTTCCAAACAATACATGCAGTCTCCAAGCTGCAACACCTAATCTCCATCACCAACAATAACCTACAGTCGTTTTTTCTCCACAACCTATCTGCAATAAATCATGGCTATGATCCGTGCTTTCACAACCACTGAGTAGACGGCCCATAATTCCCATAAGTTTGCTTTCATTATGGATTATGGAAAAATATGATTCATCCATTCTTAGTTACCAACCATCTATTTGGTTATATAGACGGAACAATTCCCTGCCCGCCATCACGTACTGCTGACACCGGACAACCCTAGTTACCTCAACTGGGTTGCCAATGATGCTCATGTGAGAATGCTTCTTTCTGAAGCATCCTTCCAACATGTTCAAGGCCTTACCTCCCGGGATCTCTGGCTCTCTCTTGAACGAGCATATGCACCACATAACTCTTCCAGAGAATACACACTAAAAACCCAACTGTTGAAGCTTGAGATGAAAGTCCCTCTGCTTACCTTACTCGTGCACAGGAGTACGCCACCGCTCTAGCCAACATTGGAGAACCATTCAAAGACAAAGATTTAGTCATGCTTGTAGTTGCAGGTCTATGTCAAGAGTACACATGTTTAAAACATCGCTCCCCACATGTGATGTTCAATGAATTATATGGTTTGCTAAGTGACTATGACTACATGGTCACTAGTCACACAGCTACTGCTCCTCAAGCGTTCACGGCTGCCCTCGCTGGTCCTGCACCTACTCCAGCAGGTACTCCACAAAACTCACAATTCACTGCTGTCCAACAAATGGCAGCCCAATTAGGGTATCAACTCAGCCCTTTAATACAGCAGACCAGCCAATCTCAGGCCTTTATTGCAAACCGTTCCTCAAATAATTATCATGGAAATCGGCGTGACAGTTCACGTGGTAACTACCGCGGAAATAATAACAGAAATCGAGATGATTCTCGTGGAACTGGTGGCCAAAATCGCCAACCATCTTTTGCGTGGGCATCAACGCAAAACACAGT
Source organism: Bidens hawaiensis (assembly GCF_021521415.1). Lineage (NCBI taxonomy): Eukaryota > Viridiplantae > Streptophyta > Magnoliopsida > Asterales > Asteraceae > Bidens > Bidens hawaiensis. Next base: position 30,886 of record NW_027496119.1, read on the forward strand.
CTATGGTCATTGTAACACGTGTGGTATAGCCCACATCCCATCTCTGTGTCCAAACAGATCCGGTTCCAACTCCACACAGGGTTTGTCACAGCCAAATTATGCAGCAGATTATGCAGCTCTCTCAAGTATTGGCTCAGCCTCCAGTTCAACATGGAACCCTGACACCGGGGCAAATGGTCATGCTACTCCAGATTTAACAAACTTGGATCACTCAGAAGCATATAATGTAATCACTCACTTCATGTTGGCGACGGTAATCCTCTTCCCATCTTTCATATTGGTTCATCAAAAATCTATTCCTCCAACAAAACGTTTAAACTCTCTAATGTTCTTCATGTACCCGCACTTAAAAAGAACTTGCTATCTGTACAACAATTTTGTTTAGACAATAATGTTTTCTTTGAATTTCACTTGTCTTTTTTTGTTGTGAAGGACGAGTCTACACGTACCATCCTACTCACGGGTCCAAGTGATCAAGGTCTTTACACTCTTCGCTTACCTAAGTTGAAGTCTCTTCCATATGTTTCTTTCACAGCCACCAAAGCATCCTCAACAATTTGGCACCATCGTCTTGGGCATCCTCATACTCGTATTTTTAATTCTATTGTTTCTAGTAATTCGTTACGTGTTTCATCTTTTTTATGCCGTGACTTATGTTCTTCTTGTCAAATGGGGAAGTCCTCCAAGTTGTCTTTGAACCTTTCAAAATTCCATAGTAATAACATGTTGGATTTGGTTTATTGTGATGTTTGGGGTCCTGCTCCATCACGTTCTTTTGATGGACACAGGTTTTTTATGTTATGCGTTGATCATCACTCACGATATATGTGATTTTACCCCTTGGCTCAAAAATCTGATGTTTACTTCACCTTTAAATCATTTGTGCTTATGGCGGAAAGACAATTTAACACTAAGCTTAAAAGTGTGCAAACTGATTGGGGGGGGGGGGGGAGAATTTCGCAACCTTACACCATTTTTCACTTCACTTGGTATTATACATCGACGCTCGTGCCCGCACACAAGTGAACAAAATGGCATTGTTGAGCGTAGAAACCGCCACGTTGTTGAAACGGGCCTTGCCCTTTTGGCTCACTCCAACACTCCACCGCGTTTTTGGAGTTTTGCTTTCGAGACGGCTGTTTTCTTAATAAATCGTTTGCCCTCTCGAATTAACTCCAACAAATCACCCTTTGAACATGTTTTCAAACGACCACCTGATTACTCTTTTCTAAAGGTCTTTGGATGTCAATGCTTTCCGTACCTACGACCATACAATCGACATAAAATGGACTTTCGATCCACCTCATGTGTTTTTCTCGGCTATAGCCCAATACATCATGGGTATCGGTGTTTGGATCTTAATACCAAGCGTGTGTACATTGCACGTCACGTTCGTTTCAATGAACTCTGTTTCCCCTTTACACCTAAACTTACCCAACCTGCCACCGAACCAACCTCTCCCTACTACTCCTCGTACCCTGACCCTCCTGAATTTAATGACATATCTTCACCACCCACCCCAACCCCCATGGCTGCAACAACCCCCATGACCAACGCAAACCCAACAACTACAACCCCCATACCCACATCCACAACAACCCCCTCAGTCAACCCCGCCTCCACCTCTACTTCCGCGTCCATGTCTCAATCCACTCCACAACCTCCTCAACCACGCCCTCGTCCATCCAACCTTCGCCAAAATCCAAAACCTTCAACCCGTTATGATCCATCTGTCTACCATACTTCTGCTGGTTCCCAGCCTTTCGAACCATCCTCTTTTACCATCGCCAACAAATTCCCCGAGTGGCGTGATGCCATGGCTGAAGAGTTTAACGCTCTTGTTAAAAATGGAACATGGTCACTTGTGCCCCCGGTTACTAATACTAATATTATTGACTCAAAGTGGGTTTACAGGATTAAAAAGGATGCCAATAGGCAGGTTACGAGGTACAAAGCACGTCTTGTTGCAAAGGGCTACAATCAAAAACCAGGTATCGATTATCAAGAAACATTTAGCCCGGTTGTAAAGGCTACCACTATTCGGGTACTTTTGTCTCTCGCAGTTACAAACCAATGGCCACTTAGACAGTTGGATGTTCAAAACGCCTTTCTTCATGGTGATTTAAAAGAAACTGTCTATCTTCGTCAACCACAAGGTTTTGTTGATGAATCAAGACCTGGTCATGTTTGTCTATTACACAAGTCATTATATGGCCTTAAACAAGCACCGCGAGCATGGTTTGAACGTTTCTCTACCACGTTATATCATCTCGGTTTTATTGGTTCTCAAACTGATCCATCTCTATTTATTCTCAAGAGAAAGGGTACCTTGGTGTATGTTCTTGTTTACGTGGATGATATTATTGTTACAGGGAATAATCCACAAGCCATTACGGACATCATTAACAAGTTAGGCACTGCGTTTGCAGTTAAGGACCTTGGTAATTTGCATTATTTTTTGGGAATTGAAATCATACCTTCTGGAAAGAATCTCATTCTATCTCAGCGAAAGTATATATGTGATTTAATAAACACAGCAGGTTTAGCCGAATGTAAATCCGTTCCATCTCCCATGAGTAGCTCGCAATCCTTGGCTCTTGCTGACAGTCCTTTGCTTGCTGATCCTACCAAATATCGCCTAACGGTTGGTGCTCTTCAATATGCAACTCTTTCTCGACCCGACATAACCTTTGCGGTTAACAAAGTTTGTCAGTTCATGCATTCTCCCACAGTAAATCATTGGTTAGCTGTCAAACGGATCTTACGATATCTTCAAGGTACCTCTCACTACGGTCTTTTTATTCGCCAGAACTCCAGCTCTACTTTTCAGGCTTTTACTGAGGTAAACTGGCGCACGACCTTGCAAGCTTACTCTGATGCTGACTGGGCCGGCTATCTAGATGACCGTCGGTCCACGGGGGGATTTGCTATCTACCTAGGTTCTAATCTCATCTCGTGGAATGCTCGCAAACAACGGTCTCGCAATCTTCAACCGAATCCGAGTATAAAGCGCTTGCTGACACTGTTGCAGAAATAACTTGACTTCAAGCTCTCCTAAATGAACTCGGTGTTATCTCCAAAGTCTCACCCACACTTTGGTGTGATAATCTAGGTGCAACATATCTCTCTGTCAATCCTGTATTTCATGCTCGCACTAAACATGTTGAAGTCGATTATCACTTTGTTCGTGAACAAGTTGCTCAAGGGAAATTGGCAGTTCGGTTTATCTCCACACATGATCAGATTGCAGATGTGTTTACCAAACCTCTACCATCGCAAAGGTTTTTGTTGTTAAGGTCCAAGTTGCAGGTTGTTCCCCGCCCTTAACTTGCGGGGGGATGTTAGACAATATATTTTAGCTAGTAATTTTATATTCTCTATTCCTAATGGTATCTAAGTGTAATATCTATTCCTATATATAGGTCTTCCTGTAATTGGTTTTATTTGATAATATCAAATTATTATTCTGTGTTAATACCGGTTTCATGATCTTAACGGATCCTATGCACATGATCAAAGCGTTAGCAAGAAACCGATTGACAAGACGTAAAACGAGCTAAAATGGACAAAAAAAGGATCCAAAACATGGTCCCAGTTTCATTTCATATGCCACATTATAATCCTACAACTGAAATACAATATTGCAACATCTTGAACATAAATTACCTCCAGAATACATACTCAAGATTGAAACTTTTACATTAACCGCCTTCAGAAACACGAGCCCAAGCCTTTAAATCATCGTTTTACAACATGAACGCGTGTTTATATCTTCTGCTTCAACACTTGGCGCAACTGTACCTTTTGACTTTCGATCCTCGCTTCCAATAACTTCGCCTTTAAACTATGTTTCTGCATAACACCACGAGGCCATTCGATGCACCCTTTCATCCCCTTTGTAATATGCGGGTTGCCACCGGACCCCGGTGAACAACTCCACTCAGACGCACTCACACCCGAGCTCCGGTCCGGTGAAAAGTGGGTCCCGTTTGAAAGATGGCTTTCGTTTGATAACCGACCGTTTAACCCCTCCATTGATATTATCTTGCAATTATCACCATTACTCGAATAAGACAACTTCCATAATCGTGAAATCGAAGACCCTTTTTTCGAGACTTTATTATTATTCGGTACCAAACACACTTCGGTTATTTCAGTTATCTCGGTAATTGGGCTCCCACCGTTTTCTTCCCATTCTCTTCGTGTGCTTTTAGTGACAGACGGATCACTCCCATTGGCCGAATAATTCGACACGTCATCTTTAAGATTACTCACAGTTTCCCAACTGCTTTCATCATCATCGTCGTCTTCATCATCATCTTCATCATCCTCGTTTACGCTACCTCCATTTTTATCAAACGGTTGAATATCTTTCGCACCCGTTTCACCAAAATTAACCTCTTCAAAAACCGCATATATGTCATCTGGGTTCGCGGGTTCGTACTTATATTCACTAATTTCTTGAATGCTAACCGACTCAACACACTGTTTAAGGGTCTCGACCCGTTTAACCTCTTTGACATCAAGATCAAGCCTTTTTGAATTCAAGAAAGCTTCAAGATCCTTAACAAGTTTATTCATTTGAGAATATTTTTCCTCGAGTGCGACTTTTGCATCAACGAGCTTCATTTGCACGCGTTCTTCCCGCCAAACTTCCGCCATTTGTAGCATTTTTCTTTCATCGTCAACTTCTTCTCTCATTTTCATAGATTCCCGTTTTAACGCTTCGATTTCTGCTTTATCTTCACCTATTTCTTTAGCCAATTCATCACATACTTCCTCGGTTAATTCCCGTGCTTTCCTTTCCTTTTCATAATCTTGCATGTATCGTTTAGCGGATAATTTCGCGTCCGCTAATTCATTAACCAATTTTGAATTAACAATTTCCATTCTTTGCCGGTGTTTTCTTTCCCGGTTTAGCTCAGTTTTAATATCATCAATAACCACACGGATCTTTTCGTGTTCTCGGGCCCGCCACATGGCGCGTTCCTCGTTTAACTTTTTTAAAAATTGTTCGAGTTTTTTCTTTGAGGCCCGTCTTTCAGTTTCAAGATCGTTAATGCGGGCCCGGGCTGTTTCGAGTTCGGATTCGAGGCCCGGCACCATTGACATCACGCCTACTTGTTGTTCTAGATGCTGTGAGTCATTGTAGATTCTTTTTATGTCTTCTGAGGCTTTCCATGAACACGGGTCCCACTTGGTTGCACCCTCCATGGCGGAGTTGGAAAAATGAAATGTTGGTTCAAGCTACAAGATCATATAGGTAGAACAAGATGTTATTAAATTGTTACTGTAGCATGTTAAACTCTAGGTTTCAATTACTAGTCAAACTTTTGACTTTGAATGTCAAAACAAATTTACTTCCATTTTCAAACTAATTAGTAAATCATAATGTACATTTACTTCATCTAGCAAATAATAAATGTAAAAAGATGTAGAAGAAACATAAAATATGGAATACAAGTTTGACATTCAAAGTCAAAGAATACCAAATGAATCATGGTATTGACAATCTAATTACTATAAGTAAAATACCTTGTGAAGAAACTTATTTCTTGATCCAGTAACAGAAGTAGGGCTCTGCGGTACTTCTTTCAAGCGGGAATCAAACGATTTCCTATTGAGACGAGCAGGCGAATGGATCCCCGAATGATCGATTGCGGGCTGCAATTTACAGATCATTCAAAGTCAACATCAAGTTTAAATTAATTTAAAAGTCAACATCAAATTTCAGTTTAAACTCAAAACATTTTCAAATTTCTACACAAATACGTGGTTTATTAACAATCTTGAAGCTAAAAAAAACCGAGCCTTTCGCGTATCAAACACCAAAAATTCGAAAGTAGACTTTTATCAAAACTATTTCAACATAAGAAATACAAGTATAGTCTACTGCCACCAAAGATCTTGAAATACTGAGCATTTACATTTTCAAACAAGCAATCATTCTTGCAACAACAATGATTTGCTCAAAATAGCTCCATTGCTTAATAAGTCAATCATTAGGTGTAAACTGAAAATACTAAAAAAAGGACAAAAAATTGGTCCTTCAAAATAAAAAAAATCAAATAGATTGAACAGTTCTTCAATTAAGCTTTCTAATTAAAGAATGAATTGAGCACAAAAGATTGAATTTTTTATGCAATTAACTAACCCTAATTTCACAATTCTTTAATTAGGGTTTGTAATTACAGATCAAGAACTAATAATTTCACTCACATTACAAACCCCTAAAAAATTAACTTCAAAAGATAATAATAATAATAATAATAATAATAATAATAATAATAATAATAATAATTTCTTTACCTGTAACACAAACCCATTATTCTTTGCAACATTACCCACCTCGCCGCCGCCGGTAACACCAACCTCCGGCAGCTGCAGCCGCCACAGTCCGGCAGCCAGCTTCCTCGCCGACACATTCGTTACATCTTTCCTTTTAGTTTTCCGGCCAGAATCCGACTGTTTTTCACTCTCAACCTCACCATCCTCTTCCTCTTTACCCTCAACAAACTTCCACCGGAGCAACGGCGTCTCCGGCCGAGAACCCCTTTTTCCGGCAGCCGGAATCACGTCTTTTTTCAGCCGTACTCCGCCGCCGGAGCTCCGGGTTCTCCGGCTTGACTGTTTTCTGAAAATGGGTTTTTGTAAAAGATCCGAATCCGGTGGAAAGTTTAGAGCTTTAGATGATTTGATAGCCGGTAGATCCGTTTTGCCGGTGATCTTCATGTTGTACGGCAAGATTCTTCAGCCATCAGTAGAGAGCTATTATAAAGTTATTAGTCCTATTAATATTATTATTGTTGTGAAATGATTCGAAAACGACTGGTCACCGTGAATATTATTAGCTCAGAAGGCACAGAGATAACAAGATTGAGCAAAAATAATATGAGATTTCTCAAGAAACCGATGTTATTGTTTTCTCTCTTCTCTCACACACTCAAGAGTGAAGTGACTATAACATAGACTATATTATATTACTAGACTATTAGTTAGGCTGAGGGGTGTGGGGCTTCAACGGGGGCGCTAGAGCCCCTCCGCTCGCGCCCCCAGGTGCGACCACCACACCACCAGGCGCTAGCCAGGGCGCTAACGGGACGCGAGCACGAAAATCCAAGCAGGCGTGATGGGGTTAGTGGCAGAGGAGGGCATAAAGTGGCATAGGGGAGTGTGCAAAGACCCGTTGGTGGTGTTTCAAAGAGCCGTTAGCTCTTATTTAATTAAAAAAAAAAACCTTTTTTTCATCTATAAAATACCCCATTTCACCCATATCAATCACCACAACTTCAAAATAAAACCCAAAATCAACCCATCTTCCCAACTTTTTTTAAAAAAAATGGCTGGAAATTGGTACCCAAACCTAGATTCAGATTATATTGACGACGATTTATGGTCGTCACCGCACCAACCGATGTTTTATTCGGAGCCGCAAGAATCATCCGGCTTTCAACCATCCAACATACAACCGTCTCCTAACTTTGTTGTTCCGGAGACACAAGAATCACACGGTGAAGCTACGGGACCAAGAAGACGCGTCCACCGGAAAAAACAAGTTGCAACGGACGGGTCGGGACCGGCTTCGACTCCGAGGACGAAACGGAAAACCACTCCGTGGTCATCGGATGAGAAGGAAGCCTTGTGTCGGGCTTGGATAGTCATTTCTGAGGATCGGCGTTGCGGTAATTGTTTTAACGTTTTTAAAAATGATTTTTAATAAAAAAGTTAAATAAAAAAGTTAAATGGAAATCTAATTTTTTTATTCATTTTGCAGCCGACTACCAAAAGAGCAAGATTTTTTGGACAAAGGTTAGGGAGACGTTCTATACGCTCGTTGGGAGTACAGAGCGGAACGCCGATATGATTTCGGGTCGGTGGTCCGAAATCAGAAAATTTGTCGGCTTGTTTACTAATCTTTTCAACAGGAACAGCGGTCGTATGAGACCAAGTGGCAGTGATGATTTGGCGGTTTACAATTTCACGGTCGAAGAGTGGAAGCAGGAGTGTTTGCAGAGGTATGGGACGGTGAAGACGTGGGACGATTTAAAGTTGTGGGATAGGTTGAAAAGGTGTTCCAAGTGGGTTGAGCTGGTGGCGCCGGACGTTGATGCGGAAGTACGGCCGAAACGGACTAAAACTAGTTCGTCAGGAGCGTATAGCACTTCAATCGGGTCGGATTGCCGCGTTGGATTCGACCTAAACATTGCGGAGGAGGAAACGTCTTCACCGCCGAGGAGGCGGCCATTGGGAAGGGACGCCAAGGGGAAAAAACCGGCTGAGGGGGAAGCCGTAAACATCGCCAATCTTGTTGAATCCCTCAATAAATTCAACAAAACCATGTAGGTGGTCTCTAATGACAAAAAGGAAAAAAGTCGAATGAGAGATTTGGACTTCCTTACTAGAGACTTCAGTAACCTAAATCCGGTCGATCAAATGCTAATAGAAAAGCAAAAGGAACGTATCCGAAAGAGGTTGATCGAAGAAGACCAAGCCGAAGAATAAGAATAATGTTTTTTTTAGTACTTTTATTTTTATTTTATTTTTAGATATTAATGTGTTTTTTTTATTAATGTGTGTTTTTTTAATAATTTATGAGTTTTTTTAATAATACGTTGTTTGAATAGATTTATAAAAAAATAAAAAAAAAATTCGCTGGAGCCCCTGCTGGAGCCCCTCCACACCAGGGCCAGGGGCTCCAACGGGGGCTCCAACACCCCCCTTATCCAGTTTCTCTCTCTACCACACGTCATAATATTATTGGCTGGAGCCCCCACTAAAGCCCCCATTAGAGCCCCCCACACCCCTCAGCCTTATAAAGTTTGAGGGGTTTAATGTAAAGTTTGAAATTTGGGGTTGGGTAAATAGTGAATTACAATGACGGTGATGACGGTGATTGTAGTATTCAATTATTTATAGTATTGTCGGCTTTCTGAATTTAGTGCTACATTTTGGTCCTTGAAAAAGGTAGTATATTATGTGGGGAGGTGAGAATCGGGTGGGGCCGGGTAACTTAAATACTTGACTCGTAACTGAGTCGAGACTGGACGGATTAAGCATACTCGAGTTTTGTTTTTGATCTTAACTTTGGGTTTGATTTGGCTTGGATGAAAACCAAAATGTGAGGCAATTCATGTTGGGTAATTGCCCGGCTCAATATCGACCCAACAGAAAAAAGGAGACTGCTCACCTTGTATCGGTCCAATCTTTAAAGCAAGATCTTTGGAGTTTAAAGTTTTAGGCTTTTTTATGTGCCTTATCCGTTTTTAGAAAGACTTTTAAGCATTTTTTTTACTACCAACAACCACCCTCATTTTGTATACCATGAAACAATGTTGTAAAACTCGTTAGACGGCCGACCCCATTGTATAGAGTAATCAGAGTACACGGCTTCTACTCAGACATGATAAATATAACATAAAATAATTATTGGATATTATATATATGTTAAGATAAAGCATAATTCACGTCAAAATAAGCATAATTCATATGGAAAAAAAACTTAATTCAAACAATCCTTGTTTTGTTGTTATTTTTATTTTTTTACTGAAAAGTAAAAAAATAAAAAAATGTGGCCAAGTAATCCCGAGTACTTCGACATTTGACCGAGTTGGACTTTGGCGAGTAATTGTGGCCGAGTTGGGAAAATGTGACAAGGTTAATGTTCAAGGACCTTGAAATCACCGATTCTAAAGCCTTAGAATCCGACTTTTACAACACTGTCATGAAGGTTAAAAGCCTTCCAAGTTCCACTCCTACAATGAAACATTTGTGCCTTATCATTTTGCATTTCTTGATATCTGGAATAGTGGGGGGCTAAAAACATCTAAACACGTGTATAATCAAATGCCATCTAAAAATATAACATGGAGGGCTAAAAATAAAAATGCCTAGAATCGCTCAGGTTCAGTTTATTCCTTCCACTTTGGCTTATTTTTCACAATGTTCCAAACATGGTTGTAAGTGGACATTTTCTCTTGGTCTTTTTGGTGCATGTCACGTGCAGAACTTATCAATTGATCATCAGACCAACCACTTCGTTGTTGTATTCGTAGTTTTGATATTGATTAGGGTTTTCATTAAGAGAAATATTTTTCTATTGCAAAATTACAAGTTTGATATGACTTCAAGATTAAAATAGATGTTGAAGGTTTAGAAAAGCAAGAGTAAAAGTATTTGAACGTGTGAATAAATGGCCGGTTGTATTCATGGTACTTTTGATGGGATGGGGGTGGATTTGAAATTTGTACATTTGTACATAATTTTATATAATCTTCTATATATCATCTAACACTCCTACCAACAAGAGTCGTTTAACCTCATTCGTCCACAAACCATTTTGAGACACTTTTGCACAAGAACATCCATTCCTCCTCTCTCCTCTATAGCAACCCCTCTACCTTCTCCACATAATCTTCTTTCTTGACTCTAAGGTAAAAGTTGGGTTAACTTACCACTAACAAAAGAATGAGTATCACCAACGATGATATACGGCTGCATTCTTTTACCAATAATCACATAAGGATCCTAATAAAACATAAAACTAAAAAAAACAAGAAACAGAAAACTAAGTCAACTATATTTTGGCGATCAACAACGGGTCTGTTAATTCACCATTTAGTGATTATTATAGGCAGATTACTAACTACTATCAACTCTTAGTGATTATTGTAAAGGTGAATTTTTTTTATGTTTTTTTAGTTAAATTATAGAATTGATGATAAAAGACAAATGTAAATTTATTATTAGTTTAAGTTAATTTTATAATAAGAAAAACAAACTAATAAACCAATATTAGTTGGTTTTGGATAATCTTAAATTTAAATAATCAAACATTTAAAAATATCTTTTGTATTTGAACTCGAACCTGATAAGTTGGACCCAAACGAGTTTCAATTCAAATTATTTCAAAACTTACATGTTTGGTTAAAGTAAATAAAAACAAAGAAATAAAAGACAGAGAGTAACGTCGGTAGATGGGAGATATATGGGGAGTGGAAGAGGCCCCACGAGTGTTCTGCCACGTGTACATCTGGAACATGTAGCCATGTTGTGTTGATGTGTTCCACCTTGGATACCTTTTTCATCATTAGAAAAGGGTCATCCTAACCACACCTCATACCTCACCAGACGCTGCGTTTATCTCTTACCGAGGCGGTTTATTCGACGTGATTGATTTGACGACGTCGACGGATGATTTGATTGGTGAAGTCTGTCGTTGTCCTAAAACACGCCGCGTTTAGACCTTAATGTTGCGTTTACAACCATCAATTATTTAGGTTGATTCCCAGACTTGTGGTGGTATACATTAGCTACATTACATACAAAGTTAAACATACAAAGTATACATTAGCTAGCATGCAAAACATAAATTATTTGCTACATTACATACAAAGTGTCCAAATTCCCAACTTAAGAAAATGTCTTGGATGTTTGACGGTTATTTTCCGAGCTCGCCGAGGACAAACGACGAGGCAAGTATTCCGGATTTGAATCTTGCGCCGCCGGAGTTTGTTGATTATGACCGGGGGGGGGGGGGGGGGGGCGTTACCAAATTTGAACCAGGTATCGTCACATGTTTATTTGGGTTACCCGTCGTCATTAATTTTTGAAATTAGATTTGTTAACAATATATTTTGTTAGGAATATTTTGTGCACGATCAACCGGATTGGTATTTGACGCCTTGCAGCAGTTCGTACTTGTCACATCCTGAACATGATTACGGTCAGCCGTCATACAATTTATCAGGAGACCCGCATTACGTTGCCCAACCTTCGTACCATTTTAATACCGAGGAGCCGTATTCATGTAGTCAACGTTCGTACCCATTACCAGTAGGTGATGCGTATCGGTCACAACCAGAACCAGACCATATTCTTGAAACACCCCACGAGAATGTTGATGAAGATTACGGCAGACATAATTCTGACGACGTTGGTGATAATTACATTCGCGAGGCTAGGGTGTCATATAAAACGGATATCGTACGAGCCAATTTGTTTTGTTTAATAAAAATATTTTGTAATTAGTAGTTGGCTTGAACTTGTTTTAAATTTGACGTTAATACTGTTTCAGTTATTTTCTTCCCGTGAGGAGCTGGAGGAGTGGGCGAAGAAAAGAGGTCGGGAGCATGGGTGTGTTGTTGTTGTCCAGCGGTCTAGGCCAAGAGCCGTGGATCTTGGATGCAATCGCGGCGGCGAACCAAAACTCACTGCCACAATCAGGCGTACAGGCAGTATAAAGAAGGGCTGTCCGTTTAAGCTAAAAGGAAGGCACAACCGTGTTGGTAATTTTTGGAAGCTTGAGGTTGTAAACGAGACGCACAACCACGACCCGTTCGTCTTTAAGGAGGGTCATGCGTATCTAAAGAGAATGACCGACGAGATGGTTGATATGGTTGCGAGGTTACACGCGGATGGCTTGAAGACATCAAAAATAGGTCCACTGTTACGAAGACAGTTTCCCAAAGCCTGCGTTATTGACAAGGACATACACAATCTTATAGAGAGCTGGAGATGAGAAAATACAGTTGGCGATACCCCAATGCAGGTTCACGTTTTTGAATTTGATTTGTTGCAATGGATGTTCAAAAAAATATATTAACGTCAAATAAAACCGGTTGCAGGTATTTGAAAGCTTCCTGATTAATAACGGGTTCGTTTATCACACACGGGAGAACACTGCCACAAACCGCGTAGAGAACGTATTCTTTTGTCATGACACGTCGCATAAAATGTGGCGTGCGTTCCCCCATTTGCTGCTGATTGACACCACTTACAACACAAACATGTACAAGTGGCCGTTTGTTCAGTTTATTGGCGTGACGTCGACGTCGAAGTCGTTCTGTATCGCGCACGCGGTGCTACTTAGGGAATGCCAGACGGATTTCACATGGGCCCTCGAGCACCTGAAAGGTATGCTCGAGGATTCTATTGAGACGCGCGTCATAGTCACCGACAGAGACTCGGCCCTGATGAATTCTTGTAAGCAAGTATTCCCGAATGCTACCAGAAACCTGTGCCGGTGGCACATACGTGAGAATATAAAGAAAAAGTGGAAGGGTATCTATGACAGCGAGGCAAGAGAAGATTTCGCCATATTATGGACGGTCTTGTGTGAGTCTCCCACTTTCGATGAATACGAATATAACTGCTTAAAGTTGCAAGGAATGTTATTCAAAATTAGGGAAGAAAGTAAGTCGTTCTGATTATTAATATACAATAAGTGTTAATCTAGTAGTACATTTGATAAGTTTAGTTTTGTTTCGTTTTCAGAGGTATGGGAGTATATCCATGATAGCTGGCTCTCACGAGACAAGGAAAAGTTTGTATCTTGCTGGATGGCCGATCGGTTAAACTTCGGCGAGAGTACAACAAACCGAGTCGAGAGTCAGCACGCGAACTTGAAAAGGCACCTTAACGGGGCCAACAACACCCTCCACGCACTTGCGGCTTATACCCTTGAGCTTATAGAAGCCCAGAAGATTGAAATCGGAGCAACATTTGAAAAATCCCGGATTACGTTGAAGAGAGACCATAACCTTCAGGTTTTTTACAGGCTACATTATAAAGTGTCGATCAAGGCTCTTACACTACTAGAAAAGGAGTATGGAAAGCTTGACAAGATGATCGAGTCGGGACATACGTGCCGACACAAGTTGCGAACGTCTATGGGGTTGCCGTGTGCTTGTGAGGTGGAGCGTCACCTTGATACTTTGGTACCTATTCCATTAAAATCGATAGACCCGTTCTGGAGGAAGCTTGACTTCGATCCAGTGGTCCCGCAGGTAGAAGAAGAAGACTTCGAGGCAGAAATGGAAGAGCTTAAACAGACGGTTTTGATACCCGTAAAGATCGAAAACAGAAAAGAAGTCTTTTATCGAAGATTTGGTCTGTTCTTCCCGGCAACTCAAATAAAAAAGAGCCAGAGAAAGGGGAGGACCCTCGCGAGCGCCCAAACTTAAACCAGCAAACAAAAAAGGTCGAGGCCGCCAGGCACAGCTCGTATATCCCTTCCTCGTACCCCACTTCGTCCTCACAGAACACTGACCAAACCCCCTCATTCTTGGAGCGTTCGCGGTCGCAGTCCCATTCACAGCTTAAGATGCCCCCTCCTAAACCTTCAAAATGGTCGTCTAAGAAAAAGGAGACTGGAGCTGCCATAGGTTTTCCTTTAGTTGTTTATCCGGAAGATGTTGCAGTGGTAAATCGATATAAGGGCCTTGTTCCAAGCTGGAGTTACCCTTACATCTCAAGGATCATAGACGTAAAGCCTGACGGTAACTGCGGTTTTCAGGCAATTGCGGAGGGTTTAGGAATGGGTCAAAATTGTTGGAGGGAGGTTAGGGTTTCCATGAAGAATGAGATGGATAGGAACCCAGATTGGTGGAGGGAAAGATTAAATACGGAGCACCCGGAGTTTTTTGAGACGACACGTAGCCGGTTAGATTTTTTAGAAACGGTTCAAGATGCGCCCCGCAACCGTTGGTTTCAGTTACCCGCCCATGTATACGTCGTTGCTCAAGCATTTAATTGAGTTCTGATTCTCATGGAGCCGCATAGAAGCCAGACCTTTTTCCCGATGAGAGAGGAACCAGATTTGTTTCGTGGTCATCCGGTACTGGCCATTGCTAATGTTACAGATACTCATTGGCTATATATACAACTTGAAGGGGATTTCCCGGTGCCTTTGTCGGTTACTACTTGGGCGAGATTTGCAAAAGAAGAGGCTTACGGCTGGAGGGCCTTGTATGAAAATCGTATAAACGACTACCTTAGAATCATGTCAAGTTGGCGAGTCGAATGTGATACAGTTGATTTAACCGCTTGATTGAATATTTAAATCGATGTATCACAGCCACATATTATACGCACTGTGCGATTAAGTTAACATAAAAATATGTAATTTTATGTACTAATCGAATATCATTAAATATGAAGAACAATCGAACATGATGACACAGTTGTCCAAAATAGCATCCACGCGTCCACCATTAGTAGTCTTCGCACCCGTTTTCTTGTAACATTCACACCTAGTTTATTTGAAAACGTTTGGTATTTGTTTTGGTGAAACTTGTTGAATGAGTTTGGGAGAGAGGTGTCACACGATGTTGTTTTTGGTGATATATGGTTTATGAGGTGGTGGGGGTTGGGGGAGAGGTTGTTCAGATGCTTTAAATGTATTGGCTTTGTAAACTTGAAAAAAAAATCTCTATCCGCCACGTTAAGAGGTATACGTGACGGTTTTATCCCATTATTTTCTGACCTGTTATGTCGGTGCAGTACCAATAACCCTACGTATAGTCCTTGACGTGGCGTTAGTGTTCCACTATTTTTAGCCTATCAAATATTGTTTCCCCCTCTTTCAGTCTATATTTCTTGTTCAGCCTACCGATTCCCCTCTTCCCCGTATTATTCCATCTTCCAGCGACTGTTTGAGGGATGTCTCAATCCAAGTCTAGTCAACACTCCTCTGGGTCATCTTCGAAGCCTTCCCGTGCAAATGACCTTTGTGTGAGATGCCCATGTGGAGCCGCCACATGTTACCGGATATCCAGGACCGATGCAAACCCCGGTCGTCGATTCCTGTGCTGTGTAAGTCTTTAATTACTAACGAATTAGGGTTTATGTCTGTTAATCTACACTGATTCCTTTAATTTGGCTTAGGTCAAATTTAGGTGTTAGTGTTCTTAGTCTGTTAATCGAATTAGGGGTTTTTGTTTGTTGATATATTAAGTCCATTACAGAAGGGGAGTTGTGGATGGCTAAAATGGGCCGATGATCCCACATGCCCTAGTTGTGAAAAGGTAATTCAAGCAATGGTGAATATGATGAACAAGAAAAATGAGTTTGCAAGAATGAAAACCAAAGAAGTAACAAGGTTGAAGATGTTGCTAGCTATTAGTTGGTTTTTGTTCTTTGTTTATGTTTGTGTTTATTGACTAGCTGATAACATCGTATTTGTAGTATGGGATACTGTAATCTTTGTTGTTGTTGCTTAATGTTTAGAGTTTCATGTTTCATCTATTTACTTTCCACATTATCAGTCATGTTGCAGCCATGATGAAAATGATAAGGATCAAATTGAGAATGTTGAGAATGTTATGAATGTAGTTCCGTTTGACAATGAAGAAAGTCAAATGGAAGACAAAGAATGTCAATTGGGAGAAGATGAGTTGATTGCTTATTTGGTGCAAGCGGATGAATTGTTTAGACCAAGTGAGGAGCATGAAATAGATCCGGGTGATGATTATGACCCTAAGGTTTTGAAAGCAGCTTTCGACTCACCGGTGAGCCGGAGGAAGATTACTATCATGATCCATATGAAAATGATCTGGTGTGGGATTCTGACTGGTCAAATGATGATTGTCATTGGAAGTAGTATTGTACTTGGTTTGTGATGCTTTATGTACTGTAATGTGTTACTTAAATTCCGCACGATTAAATGTGTTGTAATGTTTGTATGATTTTCTAGGTATCGTATTTATATTAAAATAATCATCAACCGTTTGCAAACAGGGTCTAGTGAAACGAAGTGGCCGTGAGAAAAAAAGGAATTTATAATTTTTAATTAATAATGATTTTTTGTCTTTTAATCCACGTGACGAATGTTATTGTGTAATCATCTCTAAGTTTAATCTATTGCGTTGATGAAAATAAGGATGGATGTTGTTGCTACAGAGGTCATTTATAACTATCCACTATGGTGATTATTTATCACAACCGGTTGCAAGGTGGTATAAAATGACAAAAAAATATTTTAATTAAATAATTGGAAATTCTTTTTTGTCCACAACCGGTTGCAACCTAGGTTGTTCTAGCAACCCAAGTTTGCAACCAAACTTTTATATCAACTTGGTTTTTCTATGAAAATTACAACTTTTAACCTTTTCAAAAAAAATGTAACAACATGGTTTTATTTATAAAAAATATTTAACATTTTAATATAAATTTGATTAAAAATGAAGCATATTTTTTTTAATAAAATATTGGTTTGGATTGTGTTGTGATGGTGAGTGAAATATTAGATTGGGTTGGGTTGTATAGGTTGAAGAGAAAGAAATTAGTTTTTTAATAAATGGTTGGCTTGGTTTGGGTTGTGATAGTGGATAGTAGACCATTCTCGTTCGTGAACCTTTTAGTAGTTTGGTTGGCACACGTACTTAAATAAAAATAAAAAATTATTGTTTGGCAATAATTTTTTATATTTCACCTATAAATTGATATTTTGTCTATAATTTATAATATTTAACATTTCTAAAAAAATCTGAATATACAGTTATATGAGATAAAAACTAATCATATTACATATAGGTATAATAAAAAATAATTAGTTGGGTTGGTTTGTGAATGAGTATGAAAATTTGAGTAACTCGTAACATATACCCGATTAGTTGGGTTGGTTTGGGATAGACTTTCATAACCGGGTATGGGTTTGGGAATACCAAAACCGACCCATTGCCAATCCTATCTTGGGTTTTAAATTGTTAACCGCCACGGTAATATCTTCAAGGACCGTATAATGGTAACGTGGATCTATAGAAACTGTGATAAGCCTGTAAAAGCCTTTGCATGCAATATTGTCGGCCTTTACCTCTGCGTAAAGCTCTTACCTTTGCGTATATTGATTGCCTAAATATCTGTAACCGGTGCATTAAGAACTTAACGTCCCGTTTTTAGGTAAGGGGCAAATCTACAAACTCTGAAAAGCCTTTAACTCACCTTTTCACTTTGAAGAGAAACCCTGTTTTGCATGTGGAAAATAATGTAGGTCTTAACCGTCCTGTTTAGACATAAACGCGGGGTGAAATAATAATAAAATTTTTGACCCCTATAAAAAGTGTCAAAGAAAGATATTTTTCTAAAGTTGTAGTTCAGATTTGATAACAGTGGAGACGATATAGGTTGTCGAGTTTTGTCTTTAAAAATATGTATGACAACATATTATTTCGAATATGATATTTGTTGGGTATTTTTAACCCTATTTTTATCGATATCGTTCATTGTTAATGCGATATATATATACATTGTATTCCAATAATAAATGCCGATAAACATGACCTCGTTTGAAGATGCCACTTTTACGTAATATATAACGATGCTGTAATCTATAGAATACTCCCATTAGCAAACTTTGAGTAGTTTGTTTCACTATGTGAATAAAAAAAAAATTAAAAAAACAATGAAATTGAAGCAAACGGGTAGGTGGTGCAAACTAGTTTTCAAACAAACTAAACATTGAGATATACATTGCAGTAACAAAATAGCATCTACACATGAGGGAGACAAACAACAATTGCTTAAATTTCGAAATCCGCCTGCAAATTTCTAGTCAACAGGTAATGGTAATATCAGACACCAGTCTTTACTCATAGCTGGCCTTGGATGTTAGATACCCTCATTTGATTTCCTTTTTGGGTTTTTGGGGCACTTTTGTGAATTATAAAGGGGGCCATCTAGGCATCTTCATCCCCTAGTTTTATATTAATATTAATAAAGACTCCAAAATAGCATCTACACAGCTACCGATATCTGCTGGACACCCGGCGTAAAGTTGACCGACGAGACCGTATTATATATTAATGATAATGTACTCCAAAATAGCATCCACACATCCACAATTTTATCGTTTATTTCACGCCGAAATTTCTGTGGCTGCGTAGAAGCTATTTTCGGGCTACATTGTTATTATTTTGCAGGGTAATATATTGTTGAATGGGTGGAGTGGTGTTGAGGACTAACGATTTATTGTGGTATTGAGCCATAGATTATCGGTTGTTATATAGTTGGTCTTTGAGTCCCTTATCCGCCATGTTAAGGCCTTAACGTGAAGTATGAGGGTAACTCGATATCGACAAAGTCTGAAAAGGCTGCAGCAGGAGCGTGTTAACGGCAACGGTAAGCTATTAACGCGGTGTTTAACGCTTACTCCAATATTGAATAGAACAGGCTCGGCAAAAACATTTGTTTTAAATTTCTAAACGATTACATTAGAAAATACTATTGTTAAAAATTTATATATCATAACGGCATGAAAAAAACATCATAATCATTGCTTAAAATTTACAAACGATTACAATAGACAAAACTAGTACAACAAGATATTAAAACATATTGTAGTTTAAAATAGCATCTACGCAGCCTTGTCCCGCCACTTTCTTTCCTTGATAATCTAATGGCACGTCATTTACGGGGTCGTGGCAATGCATTCTCTCTTTTCTTCTTTTCTTGTTGTTCTTCCAACAACTTAATGCCAACACCCCACTGTTGATCTTAATGACAGCTTCTATCCCAAATAAGAATAACTAGACCAAAATAACATCTACACAGCCAACGTTCTCTCTTTCGGTTGACACTTATTTTCCTCTTAATCATTGAAATTAGAGTTGGGGTCATCATAATAATTATCTATGTGTTGTATGGATAGAGGCTTAGTGAGGTTTCGGCCTTAATTTATAATGGATTTTTTTTGAAACAAAGGCGCGTATAGTCCTCAAAGCGGCGTATTAAGATAACAAAGTACATATAAAATCTGCCAACATGTAGTCACCTGTCGTCCTAAACCGTCGGGTTTCGTACCTAACGTGACGTATACAACCTCCAAATTTTGTCTACAAAAGCCTCTCCGAATTACCATTCGTTCAACCACACCCTCATTTATGTTTTCAATAACGCCTTTCACATTGTTTCATGGGGTCGGTTACTATTAAAACTTATTGTTGGTTGTGTAGATGTTATTTTGGAGTGACATGCAGGGGTGGGGTTGTCGTTGCCCGATTGGAATGTAGGTTTCCCTCGCTATAAATCTCAACAACGCCGTTTACAGGCACTGTGGCTGCCATTAAATGATGGAGGGAAGAGTTTGGGCATTTCTACAGACGGTTCCAATGAACATCTAAAAGAACCACCCGAGAAGCATTTTCGTATATGTCAACAACATCTATAAATGTAATATTATGTTGTGTAAATGCTATTTTTTGAATGTAATAATTGTATTGTGTTGTAAATTAAGGGTGTTCATAAGGTCCTGTACCTTTATAACTGAGAGTTGATGACAGCGAAGACGATGATGGTTGTCGTGACTTCACTTTCAAAATATGTATGAAAGAATTGCGTTTGATAAGAAAATATTTTTGTGTTCTTGTGTAATGTGTTATGATTTTAAATCTAATATTTAAAATATTTAAATTACAAGATTTAATAAAAGTGTTATGATAAACAAGTAAATGAGAATAACAACTTCAAAATAGCATCAACACAAATTTGATGACAACGGCCACTGCTCGAACATCGAAATCAACGTACCACATATTTTCCGTAGGGACTACCAATTTTTCGAGTTGCATATATGTTTATATGTTGAGTTGCTGATTTACATTAAATTATAAAATATAGTTAACCGCTACGTATAGAACATAACATTGCGTATATTTGGTCCACTGGTATCCGACATGTCTGGAATCTTCCAATACTGAAAGCCTGTCTGATGTACGTTTAACCCCATGGTATGTTTTCTAACGCGACGTATAGTTTGTTAACATACTTTGTGCACCCCGACTTTTGTGTGTAACATATATACCAACATGCCCATTACATCCAACACACCAAAAAAACCGCAAAATATGGAGAAAAATAAGACGGGTTTTTCTGTTCTCAACCGGCTCCAAAATCTGCAAAAATCACGGACAAAATTTGGAGGCGTGTAAGGAGGCCGTCTATCGTAGACGTTTCAGGCACGTCGTCATGTACTCATTCGGGAGGTCCAAAAGATGTACATCCTGTCGAACGCCCCCAACAAACAAAGATATTTGCGGTTGAAGTTGAAGAGTCTAGGAACTGGTCGAAGGATGCCGTTGATTTTTATAACAACGGGGATGCACCGTTTTGCCATACTCGTTTCATCACCAAACCTTTAGATCGTAACTTTTGGGGTGCCCTGCTAGGTTTTGAGTCCAACGGGTGTTTGTCATCTCTTGTGAGTGACTATTTAAATTTAAATTATATTACAACAAATTATACAGACCATGTATTATTGTTACGTATTATTTTATATCACGAAATTGTACAACATGTTTAAGCGTGGACACTTAGAATGATGCGTGTTAGACAGTCAAGGCTATTAAAATATCCAAGCGAAGAACAATGTTGGACGGTGTTGCCTCCTGATTTCTACGTTCATATGAAAGATGCGAACTCGTTAGCCGCTAGGGATATGGCCTGTGAAAAAGAACCATACCCTCCATTTTGGGAGGTTGATTACGTTTATCTCCCATTATGGACTCAACAATCGGACTGGCTCCTCGTTCGTATTGATTTGCGGACCATGGTAATTACCCAATATTGGACCCACACGAGGTGGAGGAATGAAAAAAGACGTTATGTTGCGTACTACATTGAGATGATAACTTTGTTTTTCGCGTGGTTACTTGATGCTATTCACTATTGGGCCAGGTCTACTCACCACATGAAGTATGAAATGCCTGTTGGTTTGGTTGAGATAGATGTTCCTCAGGATAACGGTAATGTTTCTACTGCCGGGGTTCTTGTTCGCATGATGATGGAAAACCTTGTTAGAAACAAATCTCTGCTGATAGAAGATGACGTTGAAGAGGCTTGTGTTAGATACCGTCATCACATGGCAAACCAACTTTATAGATGGCGTTGTATTTGATTGTAGTATTATGTTCACATTTTATTGACTTATGTTTACCACCCCCATTTTATTGACGTTGTATTTGATTGTAGCTTGTTTAATTGTTTTTTATTAATAATTGTTGTGTTTTTTTAAGAGTGTTTAACAATATAAAAAATAAATTCTTTATTTAAAATTTAAACTATACAGATCTAATCTTTAAATTACAAAAATATTTTAAAAGTGTTACAGTAAACAACTAAATGAGAATTAAGAACGACTTCAAAACAGCATCTACACAAATTTGAAGACAACGGCCACTGCTCCAATTTCGAAATCGACGTACACACCAATCGATGCTCCTCGTTGACCGATAATGTTCTCAGCATGCCTTCAATCTCAGTCTCGGGGCTATAAATGACGAACAAACATGTTCATCATGTCCGTGTTTGAAGAAAGGCTCCAAAATAACATCTACACAGCCACCAATATCCGCTGGACCAACCGAGCTATATTGAGCAACGAAACCATATTCTGTATTATTTTTGGCATGGTATTATGTCTAGGATAAGGAATTAAATCGTGTTGTATGGGTGTGGTGATGTATGGGATTGACTAGTTTTGCACCTAGCTTGTAGTTTATTAAATGTTTTATAGATGGTTTCTATCGGCCTTTACTTCTGCGTTAAGATCTCACCTCGGCGTATATGGGTAACATGGAAATATACAAAGTGTCGGAAGTGTATTCAACCTCTCTGCAAAGCATGCAAAAAATTAAAGTCTGTCTTACCGCTACGTTGAGGCATTACCGCGGCGTATATGGCCTAACAAGCCTGAAAAGCCTGCGCAAATAATGTCGGTGACAACCACTGATTTATGTCACAACCGTGGCGTAGAATGTTTTTGTCGGTAGGTCACAACCGTTAGGCAACAATTGTAATTTTATAGTCAACTTTATTTAAGTGTTTCTGGTGAATATAATTATTTTGATATTAAATATATATTGTTTATTTTTAAATAAAGAAGTTTTTTTTTATATTTCTAAACACTTTAAATAATTAAAACAACTATTATTAATAAAAAAAACAATTATAAAATTATATTTATTTAATAAAAAGTACTGGAATGACAAATAATCTGAGATTGTGCAAACTTACGGCGCATATATACGTCCCATTATGGTGTTAACGTGGCGTTTTATGAACCAAAATTGTTGTCTACAAAAACCCCACTAGGTTTCACCCTTTTTTCAAACACTAAACATTTTTGTCTGCAAACACACCCTCCGATTCACTATTTTTTCTAACACAAAACATAAACATAAAACACACCATACTCCATGTTTATCATAAACCCCTCCTCCATGTTTCCTCTATACATTTCTGTCGGCACATCAAAATTGTTCATTACACCTTCATGTTTAACTCATGAAGTCGGTTACTATTAAAGGCAGATGTTGGCCGTGTAGACGCTATTTTGTAGTTACATGTGGTGGTGAGGGTTGTTGTGGCCTAACGTAGCAGAAAAATTGAGGTCGTTGTAGATCTCAACTAGTAATGCTACCAACGGAGGAGACTTGTCTATCATACTTCTCCTCCTCGGTCGTGCTAGAGCAACATCTACTACTGTTGTGATAGACAGGTCAACGGAGGGGACCTGTCTGTCGTACTTCTCCTCCTCAGTGGTTCCAGCAGTCATCTACTGGTGTTCCGAGAGACAGGTAAACGGAGGAAAAGCAGTCTATCGTACTTCTCCTCCTCGGTCTTGTTTGCCGTCAGCTACGTGTGTTCCGACATACGGGTCAACGGAGAAGACATGTCTGTCATACTTCTCCTCCTCGGTCGTGCCAGGCGTCATCATCTACTGGTGTTCCAATAGACGGTTTCCACACGACATTCTAAAGAACCACCCGAAAGGATAGAAGAACCTTTTGTAGATGTCAACAACAATTTTAGAAATTTTTTTAATGTAATATATTTATAATTTAAACTTACAGTTATGTATTCGAAACCGATCATCATGTAATGTAATATAATTATAATTAAATCTTTAAATTACAAAATATGATAAAGGTGTTACAATAAACAACTAAATGAAAAGGTGTTACAGTAAACAAGTAAATTTAATCATAATTTAATCTTTAAATTAATAGTAATGTGGTACACACCAATCCTCGATCCTCATTGACCGAGAATGTTATCAACATGCCTTTAATCTCACTCGGACTATCAATTACATTTACTTATTCAAAACCGATCATCATGTAATGTGTTATAATCATAATTTAATCTTTAAATTACAAATACAATAAAATTGTTACGACCACTGCTAATAGTAATGTGGTACACACCAATCGTCGCTCCTCGTTAACCGAGATATTTTTTAAACGTCCCTTTGATCTCAGTCTCGGGGCTATAAATGACGAACAAACATGTTCATCATGTCCGTGTTTGAAGAAAGGCTCCAAAATAACATCTACACAGCCACCAATATCCACTGGACCAACCGAGCTATATTGAGCAACGAAACCATATTATGTATTATTTTTGGCATGGTATTATGTCTAGGATAAGGAATTAAATCGTGTTGTATGGGTGTGGTGATGTATGGGATTGACTAGTTTTGCACCTAGCTTGTAGTTTATTAAATGTTTTATAGATGGTTTTTATCGGCCTTTACCTCTACGTTAAGATCTCACCTCGGCGTATATGGGTAACATGGAAATCTACAAAGTGTCGGAAGTGTATTCAACCTCTCTGCAAAGCATGCAAAAATTAAAGTTGGTCTTACCGCTACGTTGAGGCATTACCGCGGCGTATATGGCCTGACAAGCCTGAAAAGCCTGTAACAACTATGACGACTGAAGCAACTTATAAAGTGTCTGCAAAGCATGCAAAAATAATGTCGGTGTTAACCTCTGCGTTAAGTCACAACCGCGACGTATAACGATATCATCGGTAACACTTACCGTCCCTTAAAGACCTTAACGCGCCGACTAACTTTTGGCTATAAAAACTACTACCATCAACCATTTACACAAACACTTTAGTCTACCATATCCCCCTAAAAATGTTTCTTACCAACGATATTTCCTTCTCGACCTACAATTTATTCAAAAATCATCGACCTTGTTTAAATTATTCAAGCCAATATGCTTAAAACCATATAGTGGTTGTGTAGACGTTATTTTGTGGTGACATGTAGTTGTAATGGTAGCCGTGGTAAGGTGGAACTCTTAATTAGTCCACCTTCATATATCCCATCAGTGCCGATTACAGGCACATTAAACTCCATTCTACCTTGGAGCGGGGAACACCACGCACGGACCAGCTCAAACTACCTACTACTTCACAAAGATGGACCGATACTTTTAATGAATTCGGTGCCACCTCAAAAATACAAGCATGGAGTGATCTCACATGGAATGCTACCATCTTACAAGTGGGATATATGTTGGGTGATTTCTTTTATAAAACACGCAGCGACGTACGGATTGCAATGTTATGACATAATTCTATTTGATAAGATGATATCACTGTGCCATATAGTTGTCGTGTATGTGTTATTTTGTAATTCCATTTCATCCCCTCGTTTTATATTTATTTTAACATATAATTATTAAAATTGTGTATATAGGTCACGTGGAAAATTGTGTATAAAACCCCGAACCCCCTATCACAAGAAACCAAACAAACTTCTAACATATTTTCAATAGGATCGGTTTGTAATTGGATCCTTTTATTTGAAATCATGGACTTGATATAAAAAAATATAAAAAAACAAAAAAAAATACAACTTGTATTAATTAATTTAAGACAAACGTTATATCATACGATATATATATATATATATAATTAATATAAGCATATTTTATAAAAATGTTCACGATGAATATACATGAATTAGAAGTGTCGTTTTTTAATAAAGCAAAGTTTATTATTATTAATATATAATTATATTACATGTATATATATATATATATAGACACACACATAAACGAAAACTTCTAATGAGATTTATAGACAAGAAAACATAACTTATGGATGTTGGTTGGATGAAAATATCATTTATATTTAATTTTAGTTATGAGATATTTATTTCATTATTAAAAAGATTATAACAATGAAAAAGAAATAAAAAACCCAGAAGTCGATTATCACTTAATTGCTCTTAAACCCTAACCATTAAAATCTTTCAATCCAATCTATGTTCGTTCAATTAAGTTTAGGGTTATTGTAGGATAGGTTAGAGCGACCAGAAGGAATGAATCAATTACCATAAACTGAGACCAGAAGGAATTAAAATCGTTCAATCTATGTTCGTTCAATTAAGTTTAGGGTTATTCATATACGCAATAAGCATAATATTGATCATGGTTTCCAAAATTCGATTGTCAGTATGGCCGAATTAGGAATGTATGTTATGATGAATGATTTGATTCCAAAATTGAGGCGAGAATTAAGGTCCAAGATACCAAAACGGGTCACGGGTTGTCAAATGGATACGGGTAAACGGGTAAGGGTTTATGGATCAAAAGGCATAATATAGCAGTTTGGTCCTTTGAATATAGAGATGGAAGTAAATTGGGGTAGTAGTTTATGTTTTGGTCAAAAATGCCAAGATTTAAAAGTTTATAAATTTGTTTTATATAATTAATTAAATAAATAGTTAATTTACTCGATAAACGCGGTTTTTCATTGATTAAATTCTGTAAGAAAATCAAAATGGGTCGGGTTACGGATACAATCTTAATTGGAATTTTCGAGTTGTTACAATAATATCGTCTCATTTCCGATATAAAATAATTATATACAAAGTATACTAATATTACAAATGATGAATATGACCTTGTTTCAAACGTTTCGTCTTTTACGTAATATACAATGATAATGTAATCTTTAAAATGTGAAATATAATAATAGTCTTACACAAGTTACGATTACATTAAAACGAATGAGCGACTAATTACAAACTAGTCCTAAGTTTTTTAAAATAGCATCTACACAACAAGAACATTTATGACAATTGCTTCAATTGTCAAAATCCGCCTGCAACCTTTTGTTCACGATTAACGGTAATGACGCACACCAGTCATTACTCCTAGCTGACCGAATTCAAAAATCCCTTAAACCTTTTGGGATTTTCGGGACTGTTGGGATTCATGAAGGGGGGCCTCTAGGCACGTTCATCCCCCTCGTTTTATATTGATTTTAATAAATACTACAAAATAGCATCTACACAGCCACCAATATCCGCTCGACCAACCACGTTAAACTGACCGACGAGACTGTATTCCAATTAATAATAATGGACTCCAAAATAGCATTCACACAGCCACAATTATCTTCTTAATTTCAGACCAAATTTATCGTGGCTGTGTAGATGCTATTTTCGGGCTCCATCGTTATTAGTTTCCAGGGTAATATATTGATGAGCGGACTTAAATCGTAGATCGATGAGACCGTTTTCTATACTAATAATAATGGACCCCAAAATAGCATTCACACAACCACAACTTTCTTGTTTATTTCAGACCGAAATTTTCATGGCTGTGTAGATGCTATTTTCGGGCTCCATTGTTATTATTTTCCAAAGTATTACGGTAATGTCTGGGTGGGTGGGGGATTAACAATTTTTTGTTGTATGGAGCCTATAGATATCGGGTGTTTATATAGTGGATTCTGTGGTCTTCTACACGCCGCGGTTCGACCTTAACGGTGCTTTATGAAGGTTACTCGAAATCCCAAAAAGCTGTAAAAGACTGTCAACCACTGCAAGAGGAGCGTGTTAACCGCCACGGTAAGCGTTTACCGCGGCGTAGGATGATGATGTTAAATTGTTCGTTTATTTGTTCTAAGGAATATAAATGTTTTTTAAAATGATTTTTATCTTAAATATATATTGTTTATTTTTAATTAAAGAAATTATTCTAACCTATTATAAACACTTTTTTTTAAAAAAATATACAGAACAATTATTAATAAAAATATTTAAAACTTATTTTTAAATTGGTGGAAAATAGAGATATTAGTTTTATAATAAAAATTGGGTTTGTTGGACTAATTTGTATGTGAATGAAATTAGTATAAGAAATTATAATAATAATTGTGGTGGATGATATGATGACAAAGGTTGCATAAATAATGTCGGTCATTCTCAATTGTGGTGGATGATATGATGATGATGATAACGATGATGAAAATATGATAATGATATCATGATGATGATGATGATATGATGATGATGATGATGATGTTATGATGATGATGATGATGATATGATGAAAATATGATAATGATATGATGATGATGATGATGTTATGATGATGATGATGATATGATGCAAATATGATAATGATATCATGATGATGATGTTATGATGATGATGATGATATGATGAAAATATGATAATGATATCATGATGATGATGTTATGATGATGATGATGATATGATGAAAATATGATAATGATATCATGATGATGATGATGATGATGTTATGATGATGATATGATGATGATGATATGATGAAAATATGATAATGATATGATGATGACGATGATATGATGAAAATATGATAATGATATGATGATGATGATGATGATATGATGCAAATATGATAATGATGATATGATGATGATGATGTTATGATGATGATGATGATATGATGAAAATATGATAATGATATCATGATGATGATGATATGATGATGATGTTATGATGATGATGATGATGTTATGATGATGATGATATATGCAAATATGATATCATGATGATGATGATGATGTTATGATGATGATGATGATGTTACAAACGATGGTAGCATTCCATGTGAGATCACTACGTGGTTGTATTTTAGAGGTGGCACCGAATTCATTAAGAGCCACGGTACACCCTCGTTAAGTAGTAGACAGTTTGAGGTGGTCAGTGAGCGGTGTTCCCCGCTCCGGGGTTGAATGGAGTTCACTATGCCTGCAATCGGCCCGGATGGGATTTATTATGGTTAATATAATTATATTTACTCATTATTCATATTTATTCGGGTTAAACGGTATTTACATAGTCGGGTGTTAGTGAAATAATTCACATTTAGTCATTATTATTTATATTTAGTCAGGTTAACGGTATTTACAAAGTCGGGTTTTAGTGAAATAATTCATATTTAGTCATTATTATTATTATTAATATGATTAATTGTGGCTTAAAGGAAATAAAAACATAACTTTCCAACAAAAACGTGGTGTACAGGGGTCGAACCCGCGACCTCTACCCACAAAGCATCAAGTGTTAACCAACAGGCCATAAGGCGACGTGCATAAGCAATCTGTTTCTATAATTAATATACAAAGGAAGTTCATCTCAAAATTTGTTTCATATATGTGACAGTGAACCGATATATATTTTGAGAGTGAACCCATATACAATCGGGAATACTGGTCTGCTGGTAATACTCCTCCCTTTAATCCAGCCGACACTGCTGTCAACCCGGGTTCGACTCTTATCTGCAGCGCCTTATTTTTTTATTTCCAGTTTTTTCCTTTTTTTTACCAAGCAAGTTAGGTTATTTATTTTTACCCAGCAATAACAAACAAAAACATCACACAACTTCCCTTCCCCACCACACCTGTAGGTCAAACCCTAACCCCCCACCATCGCCGCAGTCCACCGCCGACCGTCTCTCTTTCAGCCACATCGTCCGCAGCCTTCCTTTCCATCCCTATTATCCATCTGTCCTTCACTCCAGTCTTCACCAATAAGGTATGTTTTAATGTTTTGGTTCAATAATTATTTTTTTGCTTACTAAATTTACAATTAGTAACAATGATTATGTTGAAGTTTGTTAAATGATTATGTTGAAGTTTTTATGGGTTCACTCTCGTATATATTCGAGTATTTAATCGGGTTAGGGTTTGATAATCAAGTTATATAGGTTTACTTGATCCGGTTATTTAACGGTTTGGTAATCAGGTTATATAGGTTTGATAATCATGACTGTGTTGACCTTGTTAGAAGACTCAACTCGGGGTGTTCAAGACCCGATTTTGACGGTTTTCAGGTCAAACCGAAGCCAAACGGTTTGGCATTAACCAAAACTAATAACTGAGCAGTTAAGATTTAAAACCGAACCAAACTGAACCATTATTAACGGTTTGGTTCCGCTTTGGTTTCATGGTTTGGGGTTTATACAATGCACCTTTTTTTTAATAAACTTAAAGAAATACTATATATTATGAAATATTAAACAGTTAATATATACGATTAAATCTTTCGTCCGGTACGGTTTTATACCGTCGGTTTGATAATTTGAAACAAAAATCTTATTTGTTTCAAATATCCATCAACAGTTGTGTTTATTGAGAAAACTAAAATGTGGCTTTTAATATATATATGATAAACAGATGGACATCGTAGAGGAAGACATCATTTACCAGCAGGATGAGGAGGAGGAGGCTGAGCAGCGGCCAAGACGGAGACGACGGAGAGAACAGCTGCCAAAACCTATTGAAGGGGATGATGTGTTGGTGAGTTACCCACACACCCAGTTTGTTCTCGGGACACTCGAGCACAACCGGTACATCCAGCTCCGATTGATGAACCCTATGCCGAATACCATTTTAAGCCTCAGTTTTATGGAGTCAGTTGGCGAGGACAAAAGGATGTTAGAGTTTGTCGGCAAAGACACGCCGTGGATGAGGATGTTTACGATGAACTACCCCGCACACCAGGAGCTTACGCTAGAGGTTTATCCAACATTCTGTTTCAGGTGTTTTTCTTTTTTACTTTAACTATGTTTACCGCCTACACATTACTTTAATATATTCAAAACAAATTGTTTATTTTATTTCAGGCCACGGGAGGTGGGGAGGCGAGAGGTGCCGATGAGAGATCAAGATGTTTGGGGTCGACCGATACTTTTCATTGGAGGAGTTCGCCGTGGCGATCGGCTTTTACACCGAGGAGGATATCCGGCAGCCGATCTACACTGCAAGCGTCCGCAGGGCCGCCGATGATTATCTGCTCGTTTGGTGGCGCGCGATTGCGAGTAAGACTTTCCCTAAAGGTAGCCAAACAAAAGCCTCTTGCATCATTGACCCGTTGTACAGGTACGTGAACCTATGTTACTTTATATTACGTTACATTGTAATATATTACGTTACATTATATTATATTTACCTTATATTATATTTCGTTGTGCAGGTACCTACACAGGCTGATAGCCTCATCAGTACAAGGTCGACATCAAGGTGCTGACCACTGCAAACTCTCAGACTTGTTCTTTCTACGGTGCCTGTTGATGAAGATCGATTGCAACCTCGCCCATGGCTTCGCCTACTACATCGCCACATACCCGGACAGGCAGGGAAGAGGATCGTTTCTCGGTGGCCCCTACGTGACACGCATCACGCATTATTTGGGACTTGAAACACAGCTACCTACCCTTATGATCCCGACAGTATCCCCCCGCGAGCTCACCCGTGCTAGCGTCCAGGGCATGCGTATTGTTATCAAGTTTAGGGACCCCGACGGGACAAGAAGAGACCGTCTCGTCACGGACTTCGGTATGCCACCGTACACACCGGTGCCATTAGTCGAGCCTCCACCATTTATTGCCCCGGAGGTGCACGTCGACGACAACCAGGAAGAGCAATCGGGGGACGAGGACAGAGGAGGGGGGGGGGGGGTGAGGCGGCGGATGGAACGGAGCATGTTCAGGTTACTTTTATAACTCGTTTACATTTATTTGTTTATGTCTAAATATTAACGTTTAATTCTCATTTTAATGTCAGCCACGGGTGCCGCAGCATGCACCGCGCACCTATCGCGCTGTGCCTTTAGACCATGTCACGGATGCACGCTTACGGAGAGTCGAGGCCGCGGTGCTACGGATGCAACGTCAAATGGATTGGATGATGGAGAGGGAGGCCAGCCGACAGCGCGGTGAGGATTGCACATTACCTCCCCCACGCTTTGATCACGAGGCTAGCACATTAAAGGCCGGCGCCGGCGCCTCAACCGACGGGGACGAAGACTGGGACACGGTAGTGTAAATATTGGTTTACACTATGTTTTAATATTCTATCAAACTTTAATATTTTGTATGTTATGAAGTTTTTATGAACTTATTATGAACTTTTATAACAAGTTCAAATTTTGTATGAACGGGAACTTGTTATGAACTTTTATATTTTGTATCACATGGTTTTATGTTTTTTATGCTTTCTAATATTGAAAGGTAAATCCAACCAACATAAACATGATCATAATATTAGTTTAACTGCATAAACAAAAAAGAAAACGACGAGAGCTTTGATTCCAAAACACCAAAAATCAAAGCAAAATGAAGATGTATATTTCATTTAATATTTTTTAAACAAATAGCCAACACCTAATATTATAGACTAAAATCACTTATTTTATATTTATTTAAATATATATCATTTTTGATCATAATAATCATAATCATATAATTAAAACAAATTTATATATAAATCAAATTCTTATAATTATCAACTTAGGTTAATATTAGTAATATTAGTATTAATGATAATAATATGTTGATTTGAAATGGTGAGATGATAGTTGATTTGATTGACTGACCACACCGCCGCACACCGTCGCGTTTACTCCTTACCGTCGCATCTTGTACGGTTTTCTAACCACACCGGCGGTGTGGTTAGAATTGCCATTGTTGATCAATTCTTCATGTAAGTAATATAAAACATGATAAATTTTAAACCTATGAACCTGTTACAGCATGGAGAGTACTAACCGCATCGGAGAAGGATGTAGGCGACATAGTTATCAGGTTGATCGAGTTCCCCTTTAGGATGTATAGTTAAGGATGGTGTTAGGGTTCTTGAGAGGAACCCGGTTTAGGAGAGAGGAGGCACACAAATTGTTATGTTTGTGTAATTAGGTTATGATGTTAATATTTATCTCTCTATATATACACCCAAGGGGAAACCCTTTATTAGTTAATTATAGGTAATATGGCCCATCAACAATTACCAAACTAATATATAATAAGGTATAGTTAATATTTTGATCTATTATAATATAAATGATTATAATGGCCATATATAAATATACATTATTATATATTTAGTCTTACATTCTCCCACTTGGCCGAGTAATCATTTATTATGAGTATTAGATAAGCCTGATCAGGAGTTAACACTCATTTTAGCTTTAAACTTAAACTGGAGTAGAGAAATACAGTCATTGAATTGAACATCAGCTCAAGACCACCATTAATCATACTGCAGTCCTTATTTAAAACCTAAGTAGTTATGATCAGGTAAGCCCTTCAAACGTTTGATTTGTATAATAATTTGTCTATATGTCATTATGCATGCAGAACATATTAAGAGACATACAAAATCAAAACTGATGAGGAAATTTAATATTTAATCATTCATACTACGATATGCAGTTGTACGCGGTAATTAATAAACCCCTCATGATTATAAGCGCTTTCATAATACTTATGGGTAATAGACCTTTAGTTATAGGATCCTTAAGCATATCATGAATGTATTCGATATGAAAATGTAGATTCCTCAATTCGTTCATAAACGAATAATTAATTTCATATCAAAATTTAATGCAGCACCTCTCAAACTGTTACTGTTTGAGAAAACATGGTAGCTGACTTTATCACAATTAGTCTTCAATATATAATTTATCTGGAGTTTAATATAACTTATGAGTCCACTAATAAATATTCAACAACATTTATTGACAACAACGTTGTAATTAATCAACATATTATGTCGTTATGACTTAGGTTGTTGTTATCAGTTCATTATAACTCCTCCATGAGATAGATTTATCTACTGACATAATAATATATCCCGAAAATTACATTTTCTTATCACTGAATATGACAAAGTTTAGAGTAATCTACCGGTTTGAATTCTCATTTCTTCTTAATTAAGTCTTTCGTTTCTTTTAAAGATATCTTAGTACTCTTTTAGATGCTTCACATTAATCTAGACATATCTAGTGTGTTGCGATTTTGAGTAATATCTAAACGAGTATAGACTTGAACTTATATAAGGCTTCTACTTAATGAAGCATAAGGAAATAATCTATGTGTTCCTATTATCCTCTAAAGTAGAGAAATAGTGTTTGTTACATGTGTAAGGAATATCTCTGAGATCTATAATATCAAAGTATGTGTGAAAATACTTTGACTCATGTAACATATACTTGTCAGAAGAATGTCATCTATATAAGGACAAGTTTGTTTTTAGTTGCTCCCACTCATCTTGAGGTAGGTACATTAATCCACTTGGTTTTTGATGAAAATAATTGTATAAATATTTCATCAAATTTTGATGTTTGAATTAACCCATACAAGGATTTTATTGACTTATAGACTAAATGTTCATTAACCTTCAGTTTATAACATTTAGGTTGTTTTATGAGCATGTAGATATGTTAGTCAGTTATTAGGGAAAGTTGTTTTAATGTTCTTCTAACGTAGCTCTTTAACTATTATAAGCTACTTGAACAGTGATGATCCTCAAATAAATGTTTTATAATATAGGTTATAAGATTCTTTGATGATTTATTCCCTTTTGAATCTAACCTTTAATAATCAATTATGCTTCTTAGTGTCTTAAAGTTTGTGTTAGGATTTCGTTTAGTTATGAACACCTTTAGGTGATTCAACCAAATCTCAAAATGTTAGCGACTTATGGAGTCAATTATGATTGATGATAATGGTTTAATTATAAGGGTTATGATCATTAAACTTTCCAACATCCAATTCAACTTTAGTTAGGGAGGTTACATAAGCATCAAATTTAGTAGGTTTGAAAACCTAGATAGCCTCCTAAGTTGATTATTGGGTAATTTTAAAAGTCTCAGTTTTATGGATTAGCTCTTAGTTAGGTTGCTATCATTTTCAGGATTCTAAGTGTGTAAGAGTTGGTGCAGTATGATGTACAAGAGGTGTAATTGGTGTTAAATTTGGAGTAAAATTTAATGACTCTCTTCCCCCGCCTCTTGTACTTTTAACAAGTCATTATAAGGACTTTCACCGCTCCCACTGACTTTAAATTTAGGAAATTAGAATGCTTATGGTCAATATTTAAAGACCAATAAATTCTAACAGAAAACGAGTTAATGATGTAAGTCGTCGTAGTTTCTCTTGTGAGGATTATTTTAGTAAGAAATCGGAGTATGCCCACATTTAAGAAACACCGAAACTTTTGTAAGAGTAGTAGTAAATTCTATAAAGATAAGTTTTTATGAAATAGTATTGTGATGGAGCAGTGTCTTGTACAAGAGGTGTAATTAAGACAATATCAAGTTTTCACTCCTCCACCTCTTGCAAATCTTGTAAGTTATGATTGAGACACTTAAGGCTCCCACTGATCTTTAATATCTCTAGGAAAATACAAGAGAAGTTTCAATGATGTACATGACCTGGGAATCCATCATATAGATGTTAGACTTGATTTGATTCCATTAACGTCCAGATGTCATAATAAACTTAAAGGACATATTTTATTGAAATCGTATTAAGTATATATGAACGGATCTCTTTAAGACCACGGACCATAGAATACTAATTAGATACAAGAAAAAATCATTTTAAATGATAAAAGAATTATGTCTGAATATTCTGTTTGAATAAGTTTCATGAATGTCAGTTATATATAACTTATGGTGGACCCATACTTATTCCTTAAGCCAAGTAATGTTTAGGACATTTAACACATGATTTAAAATCACTAAGAGTGAGATTATATGAAAAATCACCCTCATCAACCATGTCATGATTTCTCATGAAATTTGGTTTTAATGGATGAATTTTATATGTCTCATTTGTCTTTTGTTACATTTTTATTTGTATGATAACAAAAGTTGTGAAAATATATAGTATCATCTAGTTGTATTTTATAAATGTTTAAATCCAAATATTGATAACAAATCATATGAGAGTTTAAGGTAATAGTGACTTTATGTTGTCTATGCAAACCTTAAAACTGACATAATGTAGCTTAAGTATTGATACTAAATTCTGATTAATTTCCAGAATATTTAAGGTATCATAAAGCGTAATTTGAAGACAGTTTATCATGGTTCTAATAACCTTAACATGTAAATTTGTCACTAACCCTCATGTTAGTTATTTGTTGATTTTTGGGTAAACATATAGAACTAGACTCAACCAATCATGTGTTAATGAGAATATTAGGTTAGCAGACTTACATATCATTAATATATAACTATCAATTTTAGCCAGTTGTTCTTTTGAATTATGGATAATCTTGTAATGCATATGCCTAATCTAATGGCATATTTTTGCAATGAGTAATACTTGTATTTTGTTTATGAACATTAGAATAATCCTCTTTTAGGTTTTAGTGGTAGTGAGTTGAATAACATCTTATTTTCCAGTACCGGATGCCTATTTTCTTGTACATATGTTGCAGATCAACACACTCATTTTCCTTTTGTACTTCTGAGTATTATAGTTGATTTTTTAGGCACCAAATTGTACTATTGAAAATTTGAGTATGCAATGTACTAGAATATTGTACTTAATATCATGTGTGAGTCCTTAATTTTATGGGTCATGATTGTACATTATGATATATAATACCATCTAACCTTATAGTTAGAATTCTCAAGGAGTGCATGAATCTTGGGAGTTATTTTGATTAGTCTTAGGAAAAACTAACTCTATAATAACTCTAGTGATAGCATTTATTTATATAAGTTCTTGATTATCATTATCGTAATAGACATTATGATTGACTCATTCCATTTGTTAGACTCTAGTTTTCAATGGAATAATTGTTATTAGAAAGAGCAGTAGGATAGTCATATCATGTCTTAATGGATAATTAAAATTGAGAAGAGCTAAATGTTATTAAAACTTTTTTTGAGACAAAATTTAATTGTGTTTTGAGATTAGAGTGGATGATTTGGATGAGATAGCTATTTATAGAAGAAAATTATAGTGAGTAATGTTATGGGATATTAAGATAATACATATTAAAATTTATGATCATCAGATTAATGAAGGATCATTAATGTGAGGATCATTATATTTTATTGAAGATGTGATATATCTATTATTAACATCAAACTAATAGACTATAATTAAAAGTTCTACTTAAACAAAAAGTAAATCATCTTTAGGCATAATTAAATTTTATTTAAGTATGTGTGCAAAATAATTGTAACACATCACCTTTGGGCAGAAGTGAGACAATTATTTTAATTATGCACTGGCTAGTTTTGCAAGATAAAAATGTAACACATCACCTTTGGGCAGAAGGGAGACATTTGTATCATGTTATGCAAACACTAACAAAAGCTTTCAATTTAACTTGAATGATGGTAAATGTAACACATCACCTTTGGGCAGAAGTGATACATCAAAATTCACTCAAATTAAGCTTTTTATTTTTTGTAAAGTTTTATAAGTTTAATTATTTACAAAACATTTAATTAGGTTTAGGTTATGGGAATATTAGAGTTCTCGCGAAATTAGTTATCGAGACTTTTGAGTTCTTGGGAATTATGAGTTCTCGGGAATTTTAGTGAGCCCGACTTTTAGTGGGTTTTTGGGATTATGAGAGTTTTCGGGTTTTATAAGGTCATCGGGATTTTGGTAAACCAAAACCATTTTAGAAAAACAGAAATTTAATTTTAGATCTTTAACCCATAAACTATTTTTAACTCTTAAATTATTTTGTCCCATCAATTATTTTTAAATCCCATAAACTAATTTATGATAAAGATGGAATTCGAATTTTAATGGATTATCTTGTTTCCAAATTTAAAAGATTTGATTTAATTATCTTATATTTTGAAATCTTTTATTAATAAAACTATATCATGTTTCAAAACTTTTAATAGATAAAAATCAATCAAATTGGAAACAACATATTTTATTCCTACGATTCATCCAAAATAAGGGCGATTCTTCGGTTTTTATGATGAACACGAAGAACATCTTCGAAGAATCTTTAGTCAATTTTCTTTGGAATCGAAATCTTAAACATATTTTTAACAGATTTCGAATATATTAGAGTTTTAAATATGAATTTTAGCAATTATAACCAGTTTTCTTAACAAAATATGAAAACCGGAAAAATTAGGGTTTTAATCAAAATTTTTGTTCTTCGATTTTAATTCCATATTTAGGGAAAAACATGAAGAATTGATTAATCAACATCACTCTGATGCCACATGTTGATCAATTCTTCATGTAAGTAATATAAAACATGATAAATATTAAACCTATGAACCTGTTACAGCATGGAGAGTACTAACCGCATCGGAGAAGGATGTTCGACATAGTTGTCAGGTTGATCGAGTTCCCCTTTAGGATGTATATTTAAGGATGGTGTTAGGGTTCTTGAGAGGAACCCGGTTTAGGAGAGAGGAGGCACACAAATTGTTATGTTTGTGTAATTAGGTTATGATGTTAATATTTATCTCTCTATATATACACCCAATGGGAAACCCTTTATTAGTTAATTATAGGTAATATGGCCCATCAACAATTACCAAACTAATATATAATAAGGTATATGTTGAGTCAAGAAATTGACCTAAGGGAGATTGTTGAGTCAAATATTTGACCTAAATGAAGTACATGGAAGATTGGAATCTTCTCAACCTCCTCTGATTTCGCTAAGTAATGGATCCGAGAACACCTTAGACATCTGGGCAAGCTTTTACTTAGCCGGGTACGATATTTTACCTACCGGGAAAGGTTTACTTCAAGTAGTCTTCTTTAGTGGATATCCGAGCAAGGTTTGCAAATTAGTGCATTGTCGGGTAAGGTATACTAGTTTATGTAAATCCGGGCAAGGTTCACTTTATCAAGCAAGTCTGTTCTTCAGAACCAAGTATATTACTCTTCTGAGTAAGGTTTGGTTGACCAAGTCCAAGAAGTCAAGTGATTGGAAGTCCGGGCAAGGTATTCATTAATAAGTATGATCCAAGTATGCTTGATAATCTAAAGGAATATCTCTAAGTAATATCGGGCAAGGTTCAGCTCAAGCAAGGAACAGTACTCCCGAGTACACTTTGCTAATAAGTTATTTTATAGAAAAGAGCTGAAATGGATCATTGAAGAACAAGGTTGCTCGTAAGGAGTTGTCGGGCAAAGTCTGGCAAAGTCAAGAAGACTGAAGTCTACTCGGTGAGTATTTTACTTGGTGAAATACTCTTCAAGCAAAGTCTACCCGGAAACTGATCCCGAGCACACTTCTATGTTACCAAGTTATAAAGGATGGCAGAGTACACAGCGTACTCGGAAAATGAAGATTTATGAAAAGCCTACCCGGAAGACTTGTTTTACACTTAGTTTATTTTGAATATGTAATTTGAATATGTATGATTGTATTTAGGGTTTCTAGAAGGAATGACAGCTGTCATAGGTTGGCAGGCCTATAAATAGAATGTTTAGGGCACGCCGCCAAGAGAGAGAGAGGACACGGACTTTGAGCCTTTATACTTTTCGGATAAGAAAGAATATTTCTTGAAAGTGACGGTTGTCCTAGGATTCCTAGAACCCTAAATCGATTATCCACTTTGTATGATGAAAATTATATAGATGGAAATCTTTTGAGTGAATCCTGTGTGTGCTTTCTGCCTTTGATTATTCTTTGCAACCGTATGTTTGTTATTGATTCCGCCTTTAACAAACGGATATCTTTCTAAATATAGCAACCCGTTATTAACTCTCTTGTCAACACATTAATCTGTGTGAGTTATGACATGATTAATTAAGATCCAGCTGAAATCGACGGGACCTGACAAGTGGTATCAGAGCTTGTTACTGCTATGTTGGAAAGATTGTTGCTGATTGAAGATTTGAAGAAGAATGATGTAAGCAGACCACTGTTCGATTGATTTGTGACGTCAGCAGCCCTGTTTTTCATTTTTTTTCCAGATCTACAATCTACCGGTGTTTTCTCTTCATTATTTCAATTAAAGTTATAATCTTTATATCTAAATCTTGTTCTAATCACATCAGACACATCAAATCTGAGCATTCTGTTTTCAGATCTGATTATTTTGAAACTCTGTGTTTACAAAGAAACTGATTTTTGATTTCTCAAAATGTCTGGGTATAAGGAACAAGAGGTGTCTACTAACAAGATACCAAGGTTGTATGGACAGGAAAACTTTATCAAATGGAAAGTACTCTTTGAAGCAACCGTATGCTACAATGATATTGATATGCGGAACTCCATCAAGAATGGTCCACAAACTGCTGTTGAAGAAGGTGCAAATGCAGCTGCAACTGCTGCTGTAAGAGAAAGAATGAGAAAGGTGGATGACAAAGCCTTAGCTATGATTAAGCTAGGTTTGTCTTGGGAGATTCTGACCAAGGTGGCACATCACACAACTGCCAAGCAAATGTATGATGCCATCCTTGAGATGTATGAAGGGCATACTGAACTAAAGAACATACAGAAGCAAAGACTGAAGCAACAGTTGGAAAGGTTCAAGTATAAGGAAGGAGAGAGGTTGAAATCAATACTAGAACGTTTTCTAAGTATTGTGAATGAGTTGAGGACAACTGATTATGTAATGACTGACTTTGATTTAAATACAAAGTTACTCAACTCAATGCCAAAAGAATGGTATACTGCTTGCAAGTTCATCATTCAGAAGCATAATTTCAATGAATTGAAATTGGATGATGTAGTAAGCTTTCTTCAGGCTGCAGAACTTGAAATGATAGAGAATGAGATGATTAAGGAAGATAGACCCTGCTTCAATGTTTCAAATGCATTGATTGCACCCATGGGAAATCTGTCTACCAAGAATCAACAGCAAATTCCCATTATTGAAGAACCAGCTGAACATAATGTTGTTACTCCAAAATCTTTCATTGGAGGTAGCACAAGTAATCAAGGAAATCAGCAGAGGTTCAATGTGCAACTAATTGATGGCACTGATTCTGCCTCTATGCCAAGTGGAAATGTTCCTCATACTGGCACATGACATGGTCAAAGCAATGAAACACAGGCTTTGCTGTCTATGTTTACTGAGTCATATAATGCATTTGTTGCAAATAACCTAATTCACACAAGTGTGGTACAAGATGATTTAGAGCAAATTGATGCAGATGACTTGGAAGACATGGATTTGAAGTGGCAAGCTGCCATGTTGGGTTTGAGAAGTAAAAGGCTGTATAATAGAACTGGTAGGTCTTTGGTTTCTGGTCCTAATGACAGGATTGGATTTGACAAGTCAAAAGCAATCTGCTACAATTGTCAGCAACCTGGTCATTTTGCAAGAGAATGCAATCAACCAAGAAACTTTCAAATGAATCAATTCCAGAATCAACAACCAGGAGGTCAGCAGCAATATCAACAAAATCAACCAAGAGGTCAGCAGCATTACCAACAAAATCAGCTAAGATTCAACAACAACAGCAATCAAATGAACAACTTCAACAACAACAACTTCAATCTCAACAACAATTACAACCCCAACTTCAACAACTTTCAGCCTCAAATGAATAATCAACAACAAAGTATGCAACAGACTCAAGGTTTTCAAATGAATAACAATCAAAACCTTCAAGCAGCTCAAAATGTTCCAAACAACACTGTTCCAGCAAATCAAAATCAGATCAGAAATCAAGGAAATGTGGCAGTGACTACACAGCATGAAGGAAATTTTGATTGAAGCAATCATGAAGAGGACATTGCAGATGATATCAGGAAAGCAAATGTGGCATTCATGGCCATAATTGAGAAAGAAAAAGGATCATCATCTCAGGTACACTCTGCTCCTACTGTTGATTTAAATGAACTTATCATTGAATTGAGAACAAAAGTAGGCAAGCTGGAAAGTGAGTGTTTTAGAAAACAAAGTATCATCAATGAGTATGAGGCAAGTGAGATGATCAGTGAAGAAAAGATTAAAAGCCTTGAAGATGATTGCATGATCAATTACAGAACTCAAACCAGATACATCACTGAGATTGATGGATTAAAGAAGATGTTGGTTGAAGAAAAGGTGCAAAACACAAGACTGAAGGTTGAAACTGAATGTCACACCCTCAAAATCCACTAACGAAGTTTTACCGTCAGAGGGTGTGAACTAACAGGATCGGAATCATTAGTTATAATCAAACCGTAAAAACGTTTAAATGAAAATAAGTGCGGAAGCGTTAAAACCAAAAGACAAAGGTTGCGTCACGCAGGACGACTTAAAACCCAAGTAATAATAGTTAAAAACATGTTTGCATATCAGAATGTTCAAAAACCATGCATGATCCTATACCGCGCGCCCGCCTCGGCTACCTGAGAATAACATACTAAAAGTGTCAACACGAGGTTGGTGAGTTCACAAGTTTATATAAAATATAGAGTTTAGCGTTTGCGTTCAGCGTTTTGCGTTTAGCGTTTTGCGTTCAGCGTTTTGCGTTACCAGATAGTGTTATGTCAATTATATATCTATAGGTAGCTAGCCTATAAAACAAGTATTACTAAGTGTTCGACACCGAAGCTGACTGTTTATCATTTGCCTTGCCACCAGGTCTATCCCGACCATGGTATGTGTTTAGCCAAGATTACACTCACTCGACCTCCAGTCGAGTTTAGCGTTGGGTGGGGTTTGTCAAACCCAGTAGTACTACTCAACAATGACTCGCTATTATCCAATACTAAATGGTTCGATGTGAATGAAGGACTTTAGTTATTGCGTTTGCCACTTAGTCTTTACAAGTGATATATAATTTACTAACAAAATCTAAAAAGCGTTTTCGGAGTATGTTATCTTCCCCAAGTGAAAAGCGTTTGAAAATAGTTTAGAGGGGTAAGTGAAACTCACTGTTTGCGAAGAATTCCCAAAATAAATCACCAAAGGATGCGCGTCACAGAAAAACTCTCTCTAGCGTTCTAATACAACAAAGAGATTTTTCTAAGTGTCGGAACTATTATCGAGTCTCTAGACTCGGCACATAATACCTATGCACACAATGTGTTTCGTGTTTCATTTGTGAATCGTGTGTGACTTTAACAAGTACATTCGTGATACAATACATGTGTGAACAATTATTTACGTGTCATGTATTAATAATGTACATCACTAGCAATTACTCCCCGTAAGGGCAATTTGGTCACACATAACAATTAACTAGCAATTATTCCCCGCAAGGGCAATTTGGTCAAAACATGACAACTATTTAGCAAGTATTCCCCACAGGGGCAATTTGGTCAAAACATAACAATTATATAGCAAGTATCATGTTTCATGCATTTTCACAAAATTCAGCAGCTAGTTCACCGAGACGGAAATTCTACTTGAAAGATTGTACTATTCCACCGATCATAGCATCTCAATTAATTTATCAAAAATCATCACAAAAGCATATATGTGTTAGGTTTCCAGAACATGTTTTATTTTATTTTTATTCCACATAGATTTCTCATAATGATCAAAACATTACAGCAAGCTCATAACAGTCAAATTCATGCGCAACATAATGTTATTTGAAATTCCCGTTAAATGAAAAATCCAACAAATGCAAGACCACTTGGGTTAGGTTCCTAACTCAACAATTCAACTTCCAGAAGTAGAATCAACCCAATTGGTCTCATAGTTCATGAGATATAACATTTACAAAAAAACCTAACAGCAGGTCTAACAACTCAGCTTTGCACAACGTTTTTGTAAAATCATAAAGGTTAACTTTTACACGTCTAAAAATTGCAAATTTATATTCTTTAGAAACTAGACTAAACCTAGTTTACATTAGTATCAATAATCTCAACCAATTTTCACATTTACACCCAGATACAGTCAATTGAACATCAACAACACAATCTATCCAGAAACTGTTTGCAACAAAACTCAACATATTAACTATCTATGGACCATAATCCGTTCATATAACACTCTAGACACCATAACCACTATCCATGCATATCAATTACACCATACATACATGGTTAGGGTTTTATTTGATCTCAAAATCAAAGACACAACAATTAACATGTAATAATATCCATTCTAGTTATCAAATCATCATCAATACATCATCAAATCAAACAAGACATATGACCACAACTTATATACAAAAATCGGCCGTAGGGTTTTTAATTAATCCATTAAAAATCGAAATTAAGTATAAAGGATGCAAGGGATAGTCGTTTATACCTTCCTAGCACCTTAATCTTCAATCAAAAGCTTGAAAAATTGCTTGTATGTGTGTGTGTGATGGCCGACGGCTGCCAAGGGGGTGAGAGGGAGGGCCGATCGGTGTAGGAGGAGAGAAAGAGTGTTAGGGTTTTAGGTTTATGTTATTATTTATAATAACATGTTACACTTTAGTCCCTCAACTTCCAAATGTTACTTTTCTAGCTTAAATAACTAGTTCTAGCACATTGAGTTAACGTTTATACAATGTTATCACATAACACATAAGTCTAACACATAATTATCACATAATTATTGTTTTGACGTTTTTCGTTTATTCACCAATTGTTTGCGTCAACTCGTTTGCGTTTCGGTGCAAATTCCCGAAAGACTACACATGTAGTAATTGTCAAGCGTCATTTAAACCCTAGTTTAAATGTAATGAGGTGTGCGTTATAGATTCAATGATCTTTAAGTTTGAATTGACGGAGTTGAGTTAACGGAGTTAACCTGAAATTGACGAATGTCACACTGAATTTCTGAAGAATTTGGTCTCAACAGGCAACATATGTGGTATACTGAACCAGGTGAAGGACCAAGACAAATACAAAGCAGTTCCACCTCCATTCAACAACAACTTCATGCCAAAAGTTGACAAAGAGAAAAGAGATGCATACTTGCAACAATTCAGAGATGTATTTCAAGAAAAGGA
This sequence comes from Bidens hawaiensis, assembly GCF_021521415.1. NCBI lineage: Eukaryota > Viridiplantae > Streptophyta > Magnoliopsida > Asterales > Asteraceae > Bidens > Bidens hawaiensis. The sequence goes on from NW_027496119.1 coordinate 75,363, forward strand.
AGAATTTGTTGATTTGTACAAAAAGGTAGAAGTGAATGAAGAAGGAGAGTTTGTGATTAAGAAAGTGGTAAAAGAGGATAAGTCAATTGGAGTTCAAGTCTCTGAGGATGACTTTGATTCAGTTGAATTGGATCAAGATGACTTGAGTGATTTGAGTGATCAAATTACTGAAAAGGAAATCAAAGCTGCTGAAAGAGGAAGAAAATATAAGAAACCGGAATCTGTTGATAAACTTCCAAAGTATCCACCAGTCCCACCAAGATTGAAGAAACAGAATGATAAAATGAAAAGAGAACATGTTTCTTTTGACATTTGTGAAAGGAGGAAGATAAACTACAATGCAGTCAGACCACCAAGCAAGGCTGTATTGGGTAGGATAAAGCAGAACAACAAAAAAAAGATGGTGACTGAAAAAATTGATACAAAAAATTTTATCCCAGTTTATCCAATCTTTTCTAGTCATGAGGTGTTGGATGTTGGAGAAGTGGAAACTATGGAAGAGTATGAGGAAAGACAGTCAAGGGTTAGAGAAAGCAGTGATGAAGAACCTGTGACTATTGAAAAAAATTTCTTTGTCAAAAGCAAACTTGAAAGACAAGACATTAAGATTGAGGAGTTTGTGCCATTCTCAATTAACTTTGATAGCTTAAAGAATCAGAAGACTCTAGGAGTCAAGTCACCTAAGCCAAGTGAAAGATTCAAGAAACCAAAAGAACATGAAATATTCAAAGGCAAGGTTTGGTGCAAAAGGTGTGATGAATATGGTCACCACACAGATTCATGTAATGAAAGATTCAAATTCAAACCATTTCATGTACCAGATGGAACAAAGTATGGCCAAGACTTTGTTCTATACAAACAGAAGTATGATATATATCTAGGAAAAGGAAAGGTGTGTGGAAATGAAACCATGAACAGAGAAGAAAAGAAATCTGCAAAGGAGACAAGGATTGAGAAGAAAGCTGAAGTAACAACAAAGAAGCAAGTGGCTGAATTAGCAAAAAGAAGTAAATCTCCTAAAAAGCATGAGAAATTGACCAAAAAGAACTATCAGTCTTTGAGAATCAAACAAGATACTCAATCAGTCAAATCTGATGGTTCTCAAGGATCATCAAGCAGTGAGAAGACAAGAAGAAAAGATGGTATTAAAACATGGATATGAACCACATGGTTTCCTTTGGAAACCTAAGACTGAGAGTAAGGTTGAGCAAGTTGCTGATGTGAGAGACTACTCTGAGAAGAAGGACTATGTGATAAAGGAGTATGCCACTGGCTCAGCTGAATACCAGTGTCCAACCTCACTTGTTAAAACTCCAAGAGAGTGTGGTTACGAAACTGATAATTCAGACAACTTAGAATTGACTCATGAAGATCCTAAACCAACAACACTCACTTCCCAAGTTGTGTCTGAAACTGAATCTGATGAGCTGCAAGTTGATAAGGCTTGCACTTCATCACTCAACTAATCAAACTTTCTTTGTATGTGCAGGAACAGTCCACTCCTCTAAATGACATATGGTATATGGATAGTGGTTGTTCTAGGCACATGACTTGTGACAAGAGATCTCTTGTCAATTATGAAGAAAAGTATGAAAGTCCAGTAGCTTTTGGGAGTGATGAGAATGGTGGAAAGATTGTTGGAAAAGGAATCTTAACAAATGGGAAAGTCTCATTTGATAATGTATTTCATGTTGAATGTCTTCAGTACAATCTGCTGAGTATATCACAAATGTGTGATAAGGGTTACAAAGTCAGTTTTGATGATTCACACTGTTTCATTTTAAAACCTGAGTTTGTAATTCCACCTGAAATGATTATGATGATGGCACCAAGAAATGGTAACTTGTATGAATTGAATATGAAAGAAGCTATTTCAAGAGGAGGTGCATGTTTTGTTTCCAAAGCCACTGAAAATGAGTCAAAACTGTGGCATAGGAAACTATGTCATGTGAACTTGAAGAACATGAATAGACTTGTCAAAGGTGAGCATGTCATAGGCTTACCTACAAGAGAATTCAAGTTGGAAGATCATTGTGATTCATGTCAAAAGGGAAAACAACACAAATCTACTCATAAGTCAAAACTCATCAATTCAATTGATCAAGTACTTGAATTACTTCACATGGATCTCTTTGGTCCTGTGAGTGTACCAAGTATTGGGAAGAAAAGATATTGTTTGGTGATCATTGATGACTATTCTAGATACACTTGGGTTTATTTCCTAAGTACCAAGGATGAGACTGCAGAGTTGATTAAAGGTTGTGTAACAATGATTGAGAACAAGTTGAATAAGACAGTCAAGATGATGAGAAGTGACAATGGCACTGAATTCAAGAATTGAGTTATATAAGAATTCTGTGAAGCAAAAGGAATACAACAACAATTCTTAGCTCCTAGAACTCCTGAACAAAATTGTGTTGCAGAAAGAAGAAATAGAACCTTGATTGAAGCTGCAAGAACCATATTAGCATATGCTAATCTGCCTGTCACTTTTTGTGCTGAAGCTATAAATACAGCCTGCTATGTTCAGAACAGGGTACTTGTAAACAAAAGGCATAACAAAACTCCTTATGAAATATTTCACAACAGAAAGCCTTCCATCAAGTTTTTCAAGCCCTTTGGATGAAAATGTTTTCTTTTAAATACAAGGGACTATTTGAACAAGTTTCAAACAAAATCCCTGGATTGCTTCTTTGTGGGATATTCTACACACTCAAAAGCCTACAGAGTTTATGTGAAAGATCACTTGAGTGTTATAGAAACATCTGACATCATCTTTAATGAGAATCAATTCAATACAGTTAATGGTGCAGCATGGTTGTTTGATCATGAGAAGTTAATAAGGTCTTTCAAGATTTATCCTGAAGACTTTGATGAATCTTTCTACAAGACCAGTGAAATTGAAGAGCAAAAGAAGAAATCATTGGACTTAGAAGAATTATGGAAGAAGGTTGCTAGAAAAGAGAAGGAGTATACTTTTGTGAAGAATTCCTCATGTGATATTGGTGAACCTGATCAAGAAAACAATCACAATGTTGAACATGATCATACTGAGAACAATCAAGACAATCAAGATGTACAGGATGATCAAATTCAGAATGAGGGTGACACAAGCAACCAAGCAAGTGAAGAAGAAGCTGCATCTACAGCAAGATTTCAAGATCTATTTCAAAGATTGAACTTAGAAAACAATGGTGCATCTACTTCAGGACAACATAATGATGAAGCACCAGAATTTCATGATGCAGAAGCTGATTTAATCATTGAAGAACCAGAGTTCAATGAAACAAATCTTGACACAAATTTGTCAACAGATATGATTGTACAAACTCCTTACGTGGAAAAGAATCATCCTTCTGAAAACATCATTGGTGATTTGCATGAAAGAGTTACAAGAAGTCATTCCGAAATTGCAAACATTTGTCTTTACTCTTGTTTTCTGTCCCAAATAGAACCAAAGAACATAGCACAAGCATTAAAAGATAATAGTTGGGTGGAAGCAATGCAAGAGGAATTGGCACAATTTAGAGACCTGCATGTGTGGGATCTTGTTGATAAGCCATTTGACATATATGCAATTGGAACCAAATGGGGTTTTTAGAAACAAAAGGGATGAAAGGGGTTTGGTGATTAAGAATAAAGCTAGACTTGTAGTACTGGGATGTCTTCAAGAAGAAGGAATAGACTTTGAGGAAGTCTTTCCACCGGTTGCAAGACTTGAAACTATCAGGATTTTTCTTGCATATGCTGCCTCAAAGAACATTAGAGTGTTCCAGCTTGATGTTAAGTCTGCATTTCTAAATGGAAAGATTGATGAAGTGGTGTATGTTGCTCAACCTCCAGGTTTTGAGGATCCAATGTGTCCAAACAGGGTGTATTAGTTAAACAAAGCCCTTTATGGATTGCATCAGGCTCCTAGAGTATGGTATGATGAGCTATCAAATCATCTTCTTGAAAATGGTTTCAAAAGAGGAGCCATTGACAAGACACTCTTCTACAAAAGAAAGGGATCAGACTTGCTTCTGTTACAAGTATATGTTGATGACATCATCTTTGGTTCTACAAATGAACAAATGTGTATGGAGTTTGAAGGGGTAATGAAGTCAAATACAGCATGAGTTCTATAGGAGAAATGAACTTCTTTCTAGGACTGCAAGTTCAACAGAAGGCTGAGGGTATTTACATTCATCAAAACAAATATGTGCAGGACATCTTGAACAAGTTCAACTGTCAAGAGTACAAGACTGCTTCAACTCCAATGGACACCAAAGAAAAGATGATTGCAGATGAAAAGGGGGAGCCTATAGATGAACATGAATATAGAGCCAAAATTGGATCTCTGATGTATCTGACTGCAATAAGACCAGATATCATGTTTGCTGTATGTGTGTGTGCAAGATTCCAATCAAGACCAAAAGTCTCCCACATGAATGTTGTTAAAAGAATATTCAAATATTTGAAGGGAAGACCAGACTTAGGGATTTGGTATCCAAAGAACCAAGCTTTTGATCTGAGTGCATATACAAACAGTGATTATGATGGCTGCAACATGAGCAGAAAGTCAACCTCAGGAGGATGTCAATTTTTGGGTGAAAGGCTAGTGTCATGGCAATGTAAAAAGCAAACTACAGTCTCAATCTCTACTGCAGAATCTGAATATGTTGCTGCATCCGCCTGCTGTGCACAAGTTCTATGGATTCAAAATCAGATGCTGGACTATGGTTTGAATTTCTTGAACACCCCTATTCTTATTGACAATACTGCTGCATATTATACTGTTAAAAATCCAGTTCAACATTCCAAAACTAAGCACATTGAAATCAGACATCATTTCATCAGAGACTGCAATGAAAAAGGTTTGATTGAAATGCAAATGGTTGATACAAGTGACAATTTGGCTGACCTATTCACTAAACCACTTGATAGAACCAGGTTCAACTTTCTTCTGAAAGCCCTGGGAATGATCAACTCTGATGAAATCTGATTAAGGATGTGTGCCTGGTTGTGTGTCTCTCTGTGATAACTGATTATTTTGTTAGAGATTACACGTACTGAATGTTTAGTGAATATGCTTGATTATGTTACTTAAGTATGATATTTGAATATGCTACTGAATATGTTACCTGTTATGTGCTTTAACTGTGTATGTATGCAAACATTGACATGGTTGATCTGATTGATAGGTTTGCATGATTATCTGTTGATGTGCATGTGTGATGTTAGAATAAGTGTCTGTGTTGTGATTTACTTGTTAAAGTAAGCTTATTTGACATCACTGCTTGAATGCTTGAATATGTGTATTATCTGATCATGTGATGTTATTAAGATAGGCTAGACCTTGAATGTTAATATTGTCTGTTTGTCTTGATGATGTTATGTTTGATTAAGATTCGATTGTGTTACAACTGTTTGTGTCAAAATAAGTTTTATGTCAAAATTAAATGATAAAATGAATTTTTGCATAAATACTTTATTTTGGTCAAAACATGAGCAAGTTGATTAATGGTGTAGAGATATGATAAGATTATTCAGTTCAAGCTTTAAAAGAAGCTTAAAAGAAGGATTTTTTTAGAAAAAGTCTCAAGTAGTTGTTTTTGCTGAAAATTATGTCATTTGCCCAGTTAGAAGGACATGCACCCATGTATGTTTGGTCCTTAAATCTCTACATATTCAAAGGATAGCCATTGACCTGAAAACTGAATGCATTTGGGGCAATAATAACTTGTTTCTCACTCCTTTACTTAAAACTATGTCAATAGCTCTGACTTTGAAAGGACATATATTCACATGTATGTTTGGTCCTGTTGACCACTTTTAGTCAAACAGGATAGACATTAACCTGACAATGAAGAGATATTGGGGTGATTGAATATTAAACTGTGTTTAATGGAAAATGATAATACATTGACTACTTAGCTGATCATATGGAATTAATAGGGCAAAAAGACCTTAGTATAGTCATTAACATGTATGGTTGCTTTCCCATGATGATGTAAAATCTTAGGTGATATAAACATAATGAATATGCTGATCTTTATGTGGAGATACATAGTTGTCTTTGCATGTCTTAAGTGATTACCCAGTTATACACGAGCCTGTTGTTATTTGGTCAACCAAAAATGAAACATCTTTAAATATGACAAGGAACATGCTTTAAGAAAATTTGAGAAAATATCAAAAACAAGGGGAAGAATGAATAAATTAACCAGAAGTTGATAAGTGTTTTTAGATATTTTATTAAACAAGAGGGTTACAACAAGAACTACAAAGATGTTGACAAAATCTGTCTCATCTTGAATGAAAGGCATGTTATTAACAGTAAGTCCAACGTTCAACCTCTATATATGTTTGAATCTAAAAAAAACACAAAAATACAATAAGTTCTGTCATACAAAAACAATTTTTGACCAAATACAGGAGGTTGGAGTCAAATTGGGGTGATTTGGGGAAAGCCAAATAAGCTTTGAGAAGAGATATGAGGCATCATAGCACAATGTTGACCATTAATGCATTATGCTTAAATTGAACCTTAATCATATCACCAAAGAAATGAAATTCATGCTAAGTTTATACCTGCTGTTAACCTATCTATGTTGTCATAATAATGCTGAGAATGAAGTATTGAGAAAGCTACTTAGTCAATATGATCCCATTCTTGAGATCTTTTCAGAAAATGGAAGAAACTGTTTTGAAGAGAAATATAACTGAAATTTGATCTCTAAATGCACCATTTGGTCTTAAACTATGATCTTTAATGAAAAATATATTTTGACAAGTGGTTTAAGTCAAAAAGTGTTGCATTTTGCCTTTAATAGGTTGAATATGTAAGTTCGGGTAAGGTTTAATGTTTTATAACCTTTCCGGGCACAAAACAGTTGAATATGATTGAATATGATATTTCGGGTAAGGTTTGATAATTTATGATATTTCCGGGTAAGCTTAGTCATTTTTTACTTGGTTTATGATTTTCGGGCATGCTTTGAAGTGTTTACACTTTCCGGGTAGAGTACACTGTTGTACTCATTTCCCGAGCAAGCTTGAAGTCTTAAGATGATTATGTGTTGTTATAGCTAACTTTTAACAAGAAATTCTTGTTTCGGGCAAGCTATGCATGTTATATGCTGATTGTGATTCCAAGAGAACTTTATGAACTTAGTCAAGTACATCAAGTAAGCTTTGTGATTTATGTGAATATGTTGTTAGGAAAGGTTTGTTAATCTTTCCGGGCATGCTTAGATATCACTATTTAAGTTTGTCATTTTTTGGGTATGGTTTGGCATGCTGAAATCCCTCGGGTAAGGGCATACCTGATGATTGAATATGTTTATCCTAGCAAGCTTAGTGCTAACATAGGATTTTCGAGCAAGCTCTTTGAAATTTTAGACTATAGCACACTTAAATGTTTATGTGTTTTAATTTCATTCCGAGCATGCTCTGTGATATGTGTGTTTATAATTTCTTTGAAATTACAAGTGTTTTCGGGCAAACTTTGTTTTCCGGGCACACTTTATATTTCGGGTACACTTTTGTTCCCTCAATATACTTGGTAATTTCAAAACTTAACTTTCCGAGTACACTGTCTGCTAGAATTCCTTTTCCGGGCACACTTTGTACTATATGAAGGTTATTCGGGTATACTTTGCATTAGAAGGTGTTCGGGCACACTATTCTCTTGAATGGTTGCTCGGGCACACTATGTTTTCAAGTATGCTTGATTGAATATGTTAGTTAGTATGATAAAATTGATTATGATTCTTATTAGGGTTTATGCTAGATAAGTTTTAATTTGAAATTGAGAAATCTATATGGGTGTCTTGACTGATTCCTAGTAAGGTTGTTTATTTGATGATTATACTTGATTATTTGCCTTGTGATTAATTTCGCAAGAAATCTAGTATTTCGGGTAAGCTTTCTTCATTATGTCTTAACTTTAAATTAATTTGCTTGATCGAGCAAGGTTTATAAATAGAAGAATTCGGGCAAACTTTGTATATTCAAAAATGAAAATTTTCCAAGCAAAGTTTGACCGGGTAAGCTTTGTAAGTGGATGTATACCGAGTAGACTTTGAAAAGAATAATTCTGAGTAAGGTTTTATTAACTTAAAAGATAAATATTGTTTTTAATATCAAGTGGATAATGTTACTGTATGACAGCTAATAATTCACAAAAAGACAAAGAGCATTTAAAACTCACTTTCAAAAGGTATATAAGAGGGAGTTAGGCAAAATTTTCAACATTATTTTTCCATCTCTCTCCTTCCACTGCAAACTGCTTACTCTCAAAGAAACCCAAACCGACTTATCACATTCTATTATTCCTAACCCTAACTTGAATTAGCCCTCTAATTCCGACTCGGTAAGCAACATTAATGTGTTTTTTCGACCACGATTAGACTATAATGGACTTTGATTATGTATCTGATTACTAACACTCTGTTTATGTGTTTAGGTTATAAATTTGTCGAAGAACAGGTTCTTGATGATTTTCTCTTTTTTTCTTTCTTCTTCATTTTTTTTATACCTTGAAATTATCCAAAAGTACTGAACTTTATGACTAATTTCACTTTGAATATGCTTGTTTATGTGTTTCAGATATAGCAGACGATGAACCCAAGTATGTCTTTGAACCAAAACATAATATGTGTGCACTTCTACAAGTGACACCTGACAATGAGCCGATGGCGAGGATGATAACATGGATGGCACAGTCAAATGTCAGTTTTGCATTCACCGAAAGCCCTGTCATATACAGAAATCATTCTTTGGATTTCTGGAGATCTGCTGAACTGGTTGAGGACATAAATGGTAAAAGAATCGAGGCAACCGTGGCTAGACAAGAGATACATATTACAGAGAGAATTATAAGAAGATGTCTCCGGTTGAATGATGGTGATCACAACTCAATAAACTTCAGCACACCCCACCTAATGAAAATATTTGAAGAGACAATGGGTTATCAAGGAAATGTTCATGATGGACAGTTTCAGAAGGGCATGTTTCCTATGCTGTACAGATTTCTTATTCACCATGTTATACACGGATTTGCTCCAAGGAAGGGATCGTGGACCTTGATGAGTCACGACTTGGCAAATGCCACAGTTGGGATTATATATGATCTGCCCTTCAATTTCTCTAAGATGATATTTGAAGGATTAGTAGGAAACCTGAAGAAGGCAGAAAAGAAGAGATTTTTACAATATCCAAGGTTCCTACAGATAATCTTCAACAGTGAACTCCAAGATCTACCCACTGTTGGAACTATACACATGTTGCAAAGCCCTGATACATACAGAAGAATCAAGAATCCAGGTGTTTCAAATGTGTACAACTCAAATGTCCCATTTGAGATATTGCCATGGTTGTTGAACCATGACTTAGTTGTGATGCATGTGCCTGAGTTAAGCTCAGAGGAGGAAGGAGGAGATGATATTGAGAGTGATGATGATGGTTCTGATGATGAGAATGATGATATTTATGGAGATGGAGTAGCTATGAATATTGATGCACCTGTTCAGGGGGGAGCATCTTGAGCAACTTGAACAACCTATTCCAACACCACCACAATCACCACCACACATTGACCAACCCATTGTACCTTCACCACCACAAACTCCAACACATCAAACAACTCAATCCCCACCTCAAACCCTAACCATTAACCAACCTGAAACCTCATCACATACATCACCACCACCACAAACACCACCTACATATAGCCCAACCCACACAGACTCACTCATTCCAAGCCCAGTTCATACACAATCACCCACCACCATCCACTTACCAAACTCACACCACAGAACAACCTGAACATGAAACATTCTTCACAACACCACCCACATCACCACTCACTAACACAAACCTGTTCCAGATAAATCTAGATTTGACGTTAGAGAATGCTGAATTGAAAAGAAGAAATGAGGAGGTACCAATGAAAATGTGATGCTGTTAGAGAAGTTGGTTCAAGCTAACATGAGAATTCAAGCCCTGGTGCAGGAGGTTGAGAAGACCTCAGCTGCCCCAAAACAGGGGGAGAATGAATCTAGGCCAACTGTCTCAAATGTGAATGTTGAAGAGACTGTAGCAGTTGTTGAGACTGCAGACAGTTTAAAGCTGATTATGAGTATGTATGATGACGGATAGGAAAGTAGTGATGAAAGGAGGATTGATGATGATGAATATGAAGGAGATATGTCTGAGGGTGCAGAACAAGACTATGATTACATTAATGAAAGAAGTGATGAAGAGACTGTTGAGAAAGTAAATGAAATTGAAAAGATAAATGTTGAAGAGCAGGCTGAGACAGAGGAAAGGATTGAGGAGATAAATACAGAAGAGAATGTGGCTATCACTGATATGGCTACTGATATTCCTACTGACATTGCTACTGATGTCTTGACTGACATACTTACAAAAGTAGACACTGAAATAATGAATGATGAAGATACTGCTACTGAGGAGATTGTGCTCACTGAACCAGAAAATGAACAAGCAGAATGCTCCAAGACATCAGTTACAGAAAGTGAAGAAGATTTAAAGAAAAGGCTGGAAAAGGGAAAAGCCAAAGTTACAGAAGAAGAGCCTGTTAAGGCATATCCGGAAAATGATATTTTCTTTAGAGAAGATGATGAAGCTGCTGCTGCTGCTCTAAGGGAACAAGAAAACATTTTGAGAGAAACAAGGGACAGAGAAATACTGGCCCAAACTATGGACCCTGATGTGTTGAATAACACACTTATATTTCCTTACAATTTTATAATGTTTTAATGATTTAATATCAAATTTATGTAAGTTTAGGGGGTTATGTGCAAAGTTTTACAAAGTTGAAATGTTTTGTGTAGGTTATGGAAAGATGTGGAAAAAAAGGCAAGAAAAAGAGAACTTGGAGGGTTTAAGTGTCAAAGTTTCAAAGTTTAATCAAGGCCCGACCCAAGCCCACATCTTAAAAGCCTTATATTATATTATATTATGATAATAACACAAGAAATCTGCCATTGATCAGCTGCAAATCCCGAAATTAAAACCCTAAACCCTAACTCCCTTCATCCTTGCGATCGGAACTCAGCCGCCGGCGGAAAAAGAAGAAAAAAAGGAAGAAAGCAAGGCGGCCAGGGTCTTGGACGGCTGGAGAAGGAAGAAGGAGTCTTGGGGCAGCAGCTAGGGGCTTCAATACATCACAAATCTCAGCCATAAACCTTGAGTATACATCTTTAAACTTTAATTATTGTTCAAGAACCCTAACTATCTTGATTTGGTCTTTTGATTTGAATTGTTTTGCAATTGTTTGATAGTTTGAGTTATAATTGATTGAGTTTGGATCTTGAATGAGTTTTATAATGTTTATGATGATGTTTATGGTGTTTTTCTTAAGTATGCATGGCTGTCCAAAATCTATGTTAGGCTAAACTTGTTTGTTCTACCTAGGATAGATGATTGTTGAATAGTTTAAACTTGTTTAATGGATTGTTAATGTTCAAGACTTGAATTATTCATGTAAAGTTTAACTAAACCATGAATTAGATTGTGTGTGATGGCTGTGTTTTATTTGTTATTATTTATAATCCTCTTGCATTAGTTAATTGAATTGGTTTTGATTAATTGATTGCTTGTTAAGCTCTTTACTTGGTGTTTTGGGTTTATTTGCGGGGTGTACAACCGTAGGGATAAGTGGGTAATATATCATCTAAAATCAGTTAAAATACACCTTCTTTGAGACCGAGAGGTGATAAGAAGTAATATTGTCTCGTTGCTTTTACTTGTTAGAATTAAGACCGCGCGAGAGCGGGTTTTTGTCTTGTCAAGTTTGAGTGTTTATGTGAAATTAGTTGGTTTAATTTGGGTTAAGTTAAATTGTTCCTCTATCCTTGGTTGCGTAGTATTCGTCTCCATTAGGATAGTGTGTCGAGGAGACCGAGAGGAGAGTCGGTATTTGAACACGTTAATGATTGTTTGTCCGGTTTGTTCTTTAAAATCAACTAAAATAAGTTAAAGTTTGTTAGAGAGACTGAGAGGTAATTTGACTTTCTTAAAAAAGTTTTGGTTGTGTCATCTTTTATAACCGGTGTCTTGAATATTTTCAATCCATTGTCTTGTTATTTCTGTCAACATGATTCATTCCTAGGTAGACGTTTTTACGTATTGAATTTAAATCAAAGTTTTCTAAAAGTGTTTTGTCAAACGTTTTCGTTTAGTTAAATTAAGTTAATTAGTTTAAATAAAATCTTAAAAATTAAATAAATATTATTTTGGTAAGTCTTGGTTAGAGTTTTGTTAATCATAAACGTTTTCACGTGTCTTCGAGTTCGACATCCGGACTTCCTTGATGCTATACTATTTATGATCGGTACACTTGCCGGTTTTGTGTGGTTTTTATAGGATTTTCGTTTTTATAAATTTAAAGCTTAATTGTGATTCGTTCTTTATTTATATTATACATTTTCACACATCAGACCCTGTAGAGTTGGCAGAGCAGGAAAACTTGATCAATCAAGCCAAATTTGCAAGGGAATTCATTGAAGAAGTGGCTGATCAAGAAGTGATAGAGGCCTTGATTGAGTTGAGAAGAGATGAGGAAGTTGATAACTCCCTAGCTATGGTGGTCAGCATGTTTCAAACTGAAAGTCAACAAGAAACAAAGTCAAATGAGACTGCTGAACCAGTAAATCTAAATATTGATATAATGGCTGGAGAAGAAATTGGTGAGTCCATGGCCTCAATGGCTGCACAGAAATGGGCTCAACAGATCGAAGATGATATTAGACAAAATCCTGATGAATGGGAGTATGTGGATGATCCCAAGTATGGAAAGAAGTATTCAAGGAAAAGGGATCGACCAGAAACATTCATGTCAGATGAAGGTACTGAGTCTGTAAAGAAAGGGAGATGGGATGATAAGAACAACTACTTTGTAGAAACCCCTGATGATGAAGCAAGTCCCATAAGGGCAATTCCTTTGCAGACTTTAAGGCCATATGAACATGTGCAAGGAGTGCCAAATGTATCAATCCTTGAGAATCCACTTTCTGATAAACCACAGATTGATGCAATGAATGATCTAACTGAAGGTGAGGATGAGTCTGAAGACTCTGATGATGATGATGATGATGAACCTGAGAATGATCAGGAAATGAATGTGAAAGCTACTAATGTTGTGTCCCCTCAAGTCACAATGACTGAGGAACAAAGGACAAACATTGAGTTGAGTATGAGGGAGGCTAAAAAGAAAAATCCTTTGGTTCTGAGAACATATGGCATAAGTTTTGATTCACTGGCTGATCTTGATGATGATCAGTTGCAGATGAGACTTGACAAAGAAAGAGATGCCCTGAAGGAAAAGATGGAAAAGAAAAATAGGGAAAGTCAGAAATTCAGGGAATATCTCAGAAGGCACAATCATTCAGAAAAAGATCTGTCTAACCTAAACTTTGACAAACTACAAGATCTGTATAACAGAGAGAGAAAGAGAGAAGGTGATTGAGAAGTGTGTAAAAGAAAATGAGAAACTTGAAAAGATGGAAAATTTGAAGAAAAAGTTTGGAGGAATGTGTGGATACCTACTGGAAAGAGGTATGAAGCCTGAGATTGTTGAATATTTATCCAGAGAATCAGTGTTGGACCAATACAACAAACTGAAAAGAAAAAGAAAAATTGAAAAGGATCCAAGCTGAGAGCTCTACTAAACAGGCTGAACCAACTGATGAATCTCAAGCAAAGAAGAGAAGAATCCAAACGTTGAGGGAGAAACAAAAGAAACAGGCTGAAAAGGAAAAACTAGATGAAGTGTCTACTGTTGAAACACCCATCCCAGAGGAACCTAAGCCTGAACCTGAGGATGAACCATTTGTTCCTTGGGAAAATGAAGAAATGATAAACATTCTAAGAAACATAATGATAAATCAGAGAGGAATGACTGAAGCAGACTTCAATGTCTTGGAAAAAGAGGATCTGAAATACCTCTTTTATATACAAAAGGCTGAATGGGAAAAGGCTTTAAGAGAAGGAGAGAACCCAAGATACTACGCTGATGGTAGGTTTGTACCTGCTGGATTGGCAAGAACTCCTGGAATGGAAAAGATGTTAAGAGAACTTAAAGCAGCAGGACATGATGTTGTAGAATTAGCTAACCTTCCTACTGAAATGGTAGAGGCTGTCTATGTAAAAGTTTTAAACTTGGGACCTCAAAATCCCAAGAAGTCTGTTCCCTTCAGATCTCCTAATCCAAGAAGATATCCAAGAAGTGGAAGAGGTGAAGGTGGAAAAGGTGAATCTAGTAGTTCAGCACAACAAAGAACAACAAGACCACAATCAAATGTGGATCTTCCAAGAGAACTATACTATGATTCTGTTTGTGAATGTTTGAGAGTAATCATGGAAACTAGGCAACTGAGAGAGATAGTTGTGAGGAGTGACTTCTATGAGTACACTCAAGAGCAACTGGAACGGATGGTTAATCTTAATTTGTATGATTACAGAGATAGATTCAGGACTGCTGGAAGGCAGATGAACGATTTGACAAAATTTCTGCTAAAAGAAGCTAAGAATGGATTCAAGTTCCTAAAAGAAAAGAGAACCTGGAGAAAAGTCCAATTTCACAAGTCAAAGAGGACTGGAAAGCTGAGAAGAATTGACATTGCTGAAAGAGATTATTCAATGAAGGTCAAAGACAAGAATCCATTGTCAAATCTGAATACTTGTATAAGTCTTGGAAGAAGAATGACACGCCCCAATTATACAGTGCAAAGAAATGGTGTTATTACAGAAGTTGAATACAAAGAAAGTAATGACCATTATTTGCTGAGGAACTCTGATGGCAAAATACTGGGGATTATCAAGAAGGATGAAGACTTAAACTGCCTGCATGATGAAGATCTAATGGATATAAGGGACTTGGTGATACCAGAAAGTCACACTCACTACCGAGCCCTTAACATCTTTAAAATGAAAGCTGCATCAGTCATAAACAACAGAAAGCAAGTAGCCTACAATGCATGGAAAAGACAGAATTCCTAGATTAGGCTTTGTTTTGTAATGTCTTCGGACAGCTTTCTGATTATGTAATTTGCTTATGTTATTTGAATATGTAATTTTGATTTTTGATTTGATGTGTATTTTTGCTAAGTGTAAGTAACCATAGAAATGTTTTGGGTCAGCTGAGGTGTTCCAATCTAGGGGGAGATTGTTGAGTCAAGAAATTGACCTAAGGGGGAGATTGTTGAGTCAAAGATTTGACCTAAATGAAGTACATGGAAGATTGGAATCTTCTCAACCTCCTCTGATTTCGCTAAGTAATGGATCCGAGCACACCTTAGACATCCGAGCAAGCTTTTACTTAGCCGAGTACGATATTTTACCTACCGGGCAAGGTTTACTTCAAGTAGTCTTCGTTAGTGGATATCCTAGCAGGGTTTGCAAATTAGTGCATTGCCGGGTAAGGTACACTAGTTTATGTAAATCCGGGCAAGGTTCACTTTATCAAGCAAGTCTGTTCTTCAGAGCCAAGTATATTACTCTTCCGAGTAAGGTTTGGTTGACCAAGTCCAAGAAGTCAAGTGATTGGAAGTCCGGGCAAGGTATTCATTAATAAGTATGATCCAAGTATGCTTGATAATCTAAAGGAATATCTCTAAGTAATATCGGGCAAGGTTCAGCTCAAACAAGGAACAGTACTCCCGAGTACACTTTGCTAATAAGTTATTTTATAGAAAAGAGCTGAAATGGATCATTGAAGAACAAGGTTGCTCGTAAGGAGTTGTCGGGCAAAGTCTGGCAAAGTCAAGAAGACTGAAGTCTACTCGGTGAGTATTTTACTTGGTGAAATACTCTTCAGCAAAGTCTACCCGGAAACTAATCCCGAGCACACTTCTATGTTACCAAGTTATGAAGGATGGCAGAGTACACAGCGTACTCGGAAAATGAAGATTTATGAAAAGCCTACCCGGAAGACTTGTTTTACACTTAGTTTATTTTGAATATGTAATTTGAATATGTATGATTGTATTTAGGGTTTCTAGAAGGAATGACAGTTGTCCTAGGTTGGCAGGCCTATAAATAGAATGTTTAGGGCACGCCGGCAAGAAAGAGAGGACACGGATTTTGAGCCTTTACACTTTTCGGATAAGAAAGAATATTTCTTGAAAGTGACGGCTGTCCTAGGATTCCTAGAACCCTAAATCGATTATCCACTTTGTATGATGAAAATTATATAGATGGAAATCTTTTGAGTGAATCTTGTGTGCTTTCTGCCTTTGATTATTCTTTGCAACCGTATGTTTGTTATTGATTCCGCCTTTAACAAACGGATATCTTTTTAAATATAGCAACCCGTCATTAACTCTCTTGTCAACACATTAATCTGTGTGAGTTATGACATGATTAATTAAGATCCAGCTGAAATCGAGGGGACCTGACAGTATAATTAATATTTTGATCTATTATAATATAAATGATTATAATGACCATGTATAAATATATATAATTATATATTTAGTCTTACAGGCCTTAGAAAATTAGACACTGAGATTTAAGATTTTTTGTTAACTCTAAGTTTTGATGAATCCTAGGTGCTTTTCTCTTCTCACATTCCTCTTTTATCAATACAATATTTATCAATAAATTAAAAAAGAAAAAGGTAAAACAGATCTTGAGAGAAAGCTAGAATATTATGATAAAAGGCTTTTCCTAACACAAATTGGAAAACAAATCGCTAAACAATATTTGTCAAGTGTGGTGTGTGCATTTTATAAGCTATTGAGAGCGATTATGTTTGGTTCAGGTTCGAGAGCTCTTAGACGGGAGTTTCAAGTGGAACAACCGGGTGAATGATTGCTTAAAATGTTCCACGGATCTTCATGGTCTTTCGACCCAGACCCCCTGTGACAACATTTGTCTTTTTTGTAATTTTGATCATTTTTGAGTTTTCCAAATAAATTCTCCAAGTCTCCATCTATTTGACTAAGGAATGACATCTTAAAAAATACCAAAGCTTACCACTTCTATCGAGAAGTAATTTCAAACATTCTTGACAACGTTTCTAAAGTGAACTTATTACATAACCCCAATTGACGGAGACTCGTATCAAAGGGTGTATGTTGAGTTCAAGGCACAAAACACATGAAGGAAACCATCATCATATGAAAGATTCTTCAAGCCATTGTTGTTTTCTACCGTCATTATATTTATATGACCGGTGTTCGCACACAATCTCTACTTTACACCTGTTTATAAAATCGTCATACATGCATTCTGTAGGATTTGAACCCATAATTGCTTAGTTGAGTAGCATGCCACTCGAATATCAGGGGTAGTTCCAGCTTCCAACTACCAAATTATGTAAAAAATAAACCATTTTAATATTTAGAATAAACTTCTGCTGAGTTTAATTGAATAACAAACGGCAATAAAAACATGTGGGCCGTACGGTCCTTTCTTTGGGCTTTAAAACATATAATTAAGGCATTAAAATCTACGTTGACTAACAGAGCCTCATTCAACGGGCTAAAGGCAAACTTGGGCTACCTACAACTTGGTGCACAAATCGGGTTTTCCAAATACCCGGTTCCGGGTATGAAACCGAGTTCGGGTATGACCGGGTATTGAAAAATCGGTTTGGTAATACCCAGGTCGGGTTCGGGTCCGGGTATTGTCTATAAAAACATACCCTATGCATCGGGTTCGGGTCGGATACAGAACCGAGTATTTTTAATACCCTATTTTCGAGTATTGAAAAAACCCTATTTTCGGGTTTTTTCGGACTTTTCCCGGTATAAATTGGACTTTTTAAAATGTTGCACTTTTTAGGGGTATTTTCTTGGGTATTTTTAAGGTATTTTTCGGGTATAAAGTTGGGTATTTGAAATACCCAATTTTGGGTATTGGAAAAACCTGTTCCGGGTTTTCTTTACGGGTCCAGTTCCGGGTTCGAATTTTTGTGCACCTCTACCTGCAACGTGAAATATTTAAAATCATAATATCTGTTCAAGACTTCTACTCATTACTCAACCATTACAAATACCGTTACTTGGTTTTTGAAACACGATAGAAGTATTCTTTTAAGAGTAAATAAACTTACAATTATTGTTACAATAAATATATAATTTTACTAAAGTTATTGTATTATTCATAAGTATTGGCGTGGTATACCCTCGGTTTATGCCTACACAGTTAGAGATCCACTCAACATTTCAATGTAATGGCTCTAGACGGAAGGAAGAAGGCAATCCACTCGATTATACTTATGACATGTTGGTGTTTGTGAAAGACGAGAAATTATGCATTGTTCAATAAGACAAGATTTTCAATCAACAGGTTAAAAGAAGAGATTAAAATTTTTTATTCTTATGGAAAAAGAATAGGTGGAAAATGACGGGTTTAGAATTGAATGAGTGGTGTAGTTTTTTGTTTTGATTTTTTTTATGTTCCTTGGTGTTAATTAGTAGTTGGATTGTGCTGACGTTTGTACCGTGGAGGCTAGTTACTTGCTGGTCTCCTTTTGTTGTTTATAAAAGTTGGTCGTTCAATAAAAAAAGAAAAGAAAAGCGTTAGTTGTCTGTATTGTTAATCCAAAGTTAATTTCGTGTAACTCGGGCTAGATGGACGTAATATGAGTTTTGAAAAATGTTCTATGTAAACTAGATGAAATATATCTTTAGATCCGTATACTGATGGGTAATTGATGAGTTGACGAATAAATGCTAATTAATTATTTTGGGGATGTAGTTGGTTTTAAATCATAATAAGAATTAATGTGGGAGTGAAAAGTGACAAAACTTGTAGCTTTTATTAGAAAGTATATAAATTGAGACCATTTGATCAAATATACCGGAAACTATGAATTTCATCGGCACATCAAATATTTATGATCGATAATAACTTTACTAAGTGAGTGAAAATACAAAGTCAACTATTCATGTGCATGATGTAGTGAAATTGGGCGACAAATTTGATTGGAAAGTATAGTGGGCTTATATCTTGAAACTAGTTTCTTTTTCGTTCTAAAATCTCTAAAAGAGTTTGAAAAATGATAATCAGTCACATGAAAAGGTTGAAACAAATAGGTACACTTATTAGAAGTGGCACCCACCATTTCTTTATAGAAAACGAGTTAATATCAAAAAGATATTTTGAAAATCATTGGTTTAAACCTCTAGTTGTTTTAGTTTAGTTTACACAAGTCATGTAACTCTCCTGAGTATGTTTTGATTTTTGATGAACATTGTGTGTGACGTCCTTATTTTAACAATTAAGAACCTTATTTTGAATATATTCGAAGTTCGCTAGATTTCACCATGTCTTGAATTCGTTAGGGGTATTCCTGACTCCATATTCGTGTGACCTAGTCATGGACTCATGGCACCACAATAAGAGAAACACGATTGACTAGGAATTCGAAAATCCAACATGTTCTTAGTGGACCTATAATTTGATTATTTGGCTCGTGACGTTCTCACATCTCATTTCATGTACCTTGTTTAGAGTGAGTATGAGTTGATTTGTTTGAGAACATCCCTTTATTTTGATTCTTGAGAGCCGCAGTCCAACAAATTCAGTCATCAACCAACGTACAAAACCGTTGATGATTTGAGTATAGTTTTAAAAACTTTTACGAGTTTCGAACATATATGTATTAGATAATACCCAACCTAAATATCTGAAACATCCGTACATGTTTACCTGGACTATGTAAACATTTTTTTTTCTTTTGTTATTGGTGATAATAGAATAATGTATGATAAAACTATATAAAATTATAATAGTAAGAATTTAAATAGGTTTTTTTTCGATAAACTCATGAATATTGCCGATCGACAACTAATTACCTGATACACAACTCATGGATTTTAGGTCCGATATGAAATACAGTTTTTCAAGCGGGTATAAGATTGGATTCATCACTACCCATCCCAAACATCCCATCTAATGATCTAACCCTCACATTTACTTTTAAGTAATGATATATGCTTCACATTTAATTCAATCTATGATGATTATAAGTTGATGATGTATGTGCACATCCTTGTACCTCTACTAATTTATGTGTTATAATTAGTTTTAAATACTGTGACATAAGAAAGCGGATGTCTTTTTCCACTAGAGAATAGAGCGAACTGGCAATTTATATCTTTCATTGTAATTTGTGTTTAATCAATTGTTCAACACTCAGTATTCCATAGTTATAACTGCTTGCTAGTTTTTTTTTTCCATTTTGTTATAATATATCGTGGTTTCTAATCATATACTATTCCATTCTATATATTCATAATTCATAAAGTGTATTTAGTACTTAGTAGTCCTACTTTTATGGAAGGGAGCTGGCTGGATGTGTGTATTTGGGTTAGGTCCGGTAATTCTAAATACAATAAAGTCGATACAAATAATAACGGGTTTATATCTACTTAAATATTTAATCCTTAAAATTGCATTAAAACAAAACTTGGGCTACATTTGACAATATTAACAAGTCTCTGTCATGAGTTTAAAAGAATGTTGATTTTTATATAATAGTTGTTTTGTATATATAATAACTTATTTATTTGTTTGTTTATAGAATTATAGTTGAGTTATGCATATGAACGACACTAGTCATATAAACGAGCCGTGACTAGGCTCATAAAACGAACACAATACTTTAGTCACATAAAGTAACGTGTCGATATTGTATGTTATAAAAGTTAAAAGTATGACAAATTTAAATGGCCATATATGCAACTTGATTATAATTTATAAATAGTAAATTTCAAAAAACACCCTTTACGTACAATAACTTTCATTTTCTATATCATACATATATACTTCACATTTTCATATTTATTTTAATGAATATCAAAACATATTATTACTTTTAGGCACACATATTCAAGAATCATCAAGAGCATGTATTCAATGATACAAAATAAACCTATAACTATATATATACCTTTTACATCATGGTATTTGTAATAAAATTATATTTACAAAACAACTATTCTACAATTTTTTTATTATTTCGCTTTTTTTTTTTGGTAATATCGTATTCCGTCATTAACTCGTTGCAAAACAAATACAAATAATGAATCTAGTTTTACTTTCTTCGTTGAGTTTTTCATTAGATGACTTGTATGAAAAAAAGCTTAATTTTAATAAATTAAAACTAAAATGATTATTTTAATATAGATATATTTATTTAAATAATATTGTAAAAGAACATGTTTGGTTTTGTTAATTACATACCAACCACCATCGCACGTTGGAGGTGCACTACACCCCCCTAAAGGAAGGGATCAAATTACCAAATTTGTGTTCACACTTGTAAGATCCGATTCTTATCCTCCTTTCACACTTGCAAAAACAAGAACCGGTTCTACCGTTAGGCCGGTCTTTGTGATTCTAAACATGATTATTTTGACTTGAATTTATAATAATTAATTATAATACCTTTTTTAGTATTTTATTACTTGTGAGTTAGGAAAACTGTCATAGTTAGCATGTATAATATAAAAAAAATGTTAATTTTGTAATGGTCTTCTAATTAAAAATAAATTATTCTTTTTATTCAGACTATTTAGTTTATTTCAACAATTAACATTCCATCTTACTTTGTATTGGATTCGAACTCACAGCATTTTATACGAAATCATAGAATTTTTTTTAGAGGTTAATCAAAGCATACTTAGTGTAGGACCCCACCATCCAAGTTTCCATGTGTATTTTGCGTATAAGTAATCAAGCCATTATCTCATTGCACCTCAATTATTGCTTTTGTAAAAGTGTGGATTCGATAGCAAATTCAAAAATCCTTTTTTAAATAAGAAATATCCCATTCCCATGCATTTGTTTGCTTAAAGTAAAGCAAGATTTCATTTAAAAATCTTTCCAAATGGGTGAGAGCCAAAGCACATTTAGCGTGTCAATATGTTGTACAAACTAATATTATTATTAGTAGTAGTATAAATTTAAAACTACTTTATTTTAGTTACTCTTGTATAAATTTGTCTAATAGTTTAAATATCATAAAATTTCTCTTAAGTCAAATATATTTAACCATGAAGTTATCGTATATGTATCTCAAGATATCATAACCACATCTTTAAGGACTCGTCGTTTGACCTACCACCCTAAAAGACACAATAAATACCATTTGTAACATGTGAAGACCATACCAACCCATATCATACGTTTATTCATTTCACGATTTTATTTTTAGCTACTCAAATGAAGACTTATGTTGATACAATACGAAGAGTTCTCTTTAAATCACGCCTAACTATGGCACTCATTTTACATTCATAATAACAGTGTCCATAATATATTGGTGATATGTCTAAAACTAAGAACTACATAGCAATTAACAATCGAGACATATTATTAAAGAACATGTTAATTCAGATAAAATTAGCTACATGTAAATTAATTTGGTTCACCTCCTATGTCTTCAGCTCTACCATCATTACTCCACCATCGTTGTCATCGACATTGACGTATGGCTGACACTATCACCGCCGCTACCACTGACAACACGTTCATGGTCAGAAACCTAAAACTATGGAATACATAACAATAAAAATAATATACTATAGAGAGAAAGAAAAAGAATAGAATAGAAAAACTCAAACCAAAATATCCATCATCAAATGAAGACTTAACTTTATTTTAGAGATTATTGTATGTAACTTAATTCACTTTTGGCTCAAGAGTCAAGACTCAAAGAGACCATCACCACCTATTTGATGTGTCAGTCATATGGTGATGGTGAGTTGGTGGCTTATGGATAAGCTCAAACCAATTCTTCCCTAACACCTGTCACCGCCACTTGCCAGGTAGGACACCCTTTCCTCATCCTACGTGGCATGCAATCCATATCACATCACCCTAACCACACCTTAACCTATATATACATACACCTTTTTATATCTATATAAACCCATCACACCTTCTATATAATATTATTTCAAACCCAACCTCCCAAATACTCTCTGATTATTGTTAATTTCTTTCTTAAACAAATGGGAAACTGTGTACAAAAAGATTCCGACAGCCACTGGGGCGGCGATTACTGGGGCTCACCGGAAACAGCCTTTCTATCCGGCCAACCCACCCGTGAAAGAAATAAAACAAAGGTGGCCGGAGATGATGAAACCTCCGGTGACCGATTTTCTTCTTCTAAGCCGGCAACGGAAGTGAAGATAAAGATTACAAAGAAACAGTTGCAGGAGTTGTTGTGTATGAAGGAGATGCAGGGGATGACTATAGAACAGGTGTTGACTCAGTTGATCAAAGGTGGTGATGGTGTGTTTGACTTTAATCAACGGTCGTGGAGGCCGGAGCTTAATAGTATCCCGGAGTAATTGTACTTCTATATATATAGATATATGTTTAGTATTAGTATATGTTAATTTGTTAATTAAGGTTTTAGTTATTACTTATTGCACATATTATATATACCTTTTTTTTGTTTTTGAGGTTTAGATTGTACTAATGTACATATACATATTTGAGCCGAAGCGTGTTAGCCCGGCCCGATCAAGCGCTAGTTTTTGGGTAGTTTGGGTATGTACTTTCTTGTTTTGGTGTTTCTTTTTACGGTTTCTGGCTTCTTGTTGGTTATGTTTTTTGAATGAAATTTTAGTTTTTAAAAAATGGTAAAGTGATGATCTTGAAGTATCTGTTGCGTGTTTAGTCGTGAGATGGTAATAATGCTGGTTTGATAGGTTTCGGGTTGATAAGACGTGGATTTGAGAACACGTACATTTCAGAATCATTAACTAACTTATCATACTTGAAATCATACAATGTAACATATGTAATTAATTTGTCAATAGCGTATATTTATTGTAAATTTTATGTCAAGATATATTTTAGTGCAAATTTCTTATTAGTGAAATCATGAATATGTTTAGTGCAAAGTTCTTATGCAAGTCACCCTTCTGCATTGAACTTATCGAAGACTATGTCATACAAAAATATATAAAATTATATATGTATATTAATAATCATAAAACAACCTTTTCAATCATATAAAATTACGGGATTGATAAAACTAATTACAAGATCTCACAATGTCAACAACCAGATCGAAATATTTTAAGTATAAAATTGATAATGTCACACACACGACGTAAAATCACTGAAGACAATTGAAATATGTTAAAATAACTATCACAATACAAGTTTTATAAAATTAAACTGGAAGATAAAGCAAATTATAAGTGCTTAAGGATTTTTGTTGACATATTAAAAGTATGATAAGTACCACATACAAGGTTAAAATATTTCCATCTATTTTATAGTCTTGAATTTATACAAATTATACATTAATTGACTCATATTCTTTTTTATTTATGAATCATGTTCAAAATAATTGAGAATACTTTTAAAGGAAGTGGTATAGTTGAAGATATTTTTTTAAAAGTAACAAAGTTAAAAGATTATGGGTTCAAACGGACCACGGACCAATCATCAAAGGACTACACAATACTTGTCTCTTGCAAAGAAAAAAAATTAAAGGAAAATACAATAACACACTGGTGATATTTTAATTTATTTCACATATAGTCATTGAATTAAAAAAAAGAAAAAACAGGATATTAAATATCATGTGAGCAGGCTATGATGTTAGCTTGCATGTAAATAATAAAAAAC
>NW_027496120.1:0-63853 GCF_021521415.1 Bidens hawaiensis
ACTCAATCTGGATGGTAAAGACTAGTAAAATGAAGATGGTGGATGGTTGTAGATGCTAACAAAATTGAAAGAAAGTTGAGGTTAGGCTTTTTTTTTTTTTTTTTTGATTTGAAAAATCATATATGGTTGTGATGATCTAAGAGAGAGAAAATAATTTTCATAATAATTGACAAAAAAAATATGAATCTCTATTTACAAAAGAAATTATTTCCAAAATTAAAAAAAAATTAATCTTGACCATCCTACCCCTATATGTTTTATGTAATCCAATAGTCTTAATCACTTCTTAGAAAATATTAATTTCTTATTCTAATCTTAATACACACACATACACATACGTACACACATATATTTAAAAGTTGTGCCGGGTACATCAAGTATATAATCAGATAAATGAGTCAATGCTATCGGATAATCGGGTATATTACATATTCCGAACTCATCTCAAACCCATGCAAAATTTTTAAACTAATCCCGAGTGTATCCCAGTTATTATGTTGGGTTTCTGGTTTTCCATCAAATTTGGTTTCCATTGCCATCCCTTGTCTTACCTGCCATGCACCCGACTCAAACCCGGTTAATAATATTTTTTGGTGCACATGAACCAACCCTAGCTATTGCATATAATCGAATTCACCCCTTATATAACACACAGTCACACACCCTCCTCTTTATATCCCACCAACCCATCCTCACCTTCTCTCAAACAAAACAAAACTCTTTTATTTATCCATTCTCAGGCAATGATGTCATCAACGGCGGTATCAAATCCGATAACGGACAATTCCTACAGACATCACAATTCCTTGAAACAAACCAACAAGAGTAAAATGCAAAGGCGATGGGATAATAAGAAGGAGATTAAGTCCTGGAGATCAAAAACTCGAGAACAAGTCTACAAATCAAAGCTGTTGCAAGCTCTGCGATACGTCCGTCTAGGCCCAGGCGACTCCAGTAGTGGACGTGCAGTTCACGAAGTAGCTAATCGTGTTCTCGCAATAACGGCTGAAGGACGGACTCGTTGGAGCCGTGCGATCCTCACAAATAAACTCAACTATAAATCTATGAAGCAAAGAAGGGTACTGTCCGCAACAACAAACCGTAACATCCGTCTGAAGAAGTTACCGACTGTGGAAAGGAAAGCACGTGATCTCAGGCGGTTAATACCCGACTGCCAAAAACAGTCGTTGCTGGTTGTACTGGAAGAAGTGGCGGATTATGTTTCCGCACTTAGCATGCAAGTTGAAGAAACGTGTATCGACTTACTTGTATTCGATCAACGTTCTCGGGTGTGAGTGTGCTATATCACCGATGGTTTTCCGGATACGAGTTCTTCCACCTACAAAACGAACAGCACCGTGAGCTTACCCCTCAGAAAGGGACAGAGGGGTCCTCTTTGGGGTAACCCTCCGGTGTGAGAATAAGATATTGCAGGAGAAGATAGGAGATGTGAAAATGAGTAAAGGATTCAGAATATATTTCTTGCCTGACCTCAACTGTGGAGGTGGTGTGGTATTTATAGTATTAGGGTTTCCAATGATTGGGCTCAGACCCAATTAGGGCCTTTTTGGCCTCCTCCTATTGCTTCGCGCCACGTGTACTTAGGACACCTGGTGCTTTTTCATTGATTATTCTCTGACCAAGGTATTTTACCTGACCCATGTGCCATCACGTGGTGGCACATGGGTTTTGCTGAGTTGTCCACCCTTCATTGGCAGCTGTCAACATCAGCACATTCTTTATTCCTTAAAAGATACCTTCTGGAAGGTTGTCTGATGAGTACAATCATGGTTGTCCTTATCCTGATTTGGATTAGACTATTGTCTCATTTGTTGTGTTGTCCTTTATGCGCCTATCCCGGGGATGCGCAAGGTCTTCTCTTTATTCTCACGCGCAGATGTTTCATGCGCAGATGTGATATGGTGAGCATGTGATATGCGTAAGCATATGTAATGTGCGTGAGCATATGTGATATGAGCCACGCGCAGATGTGATATGCGTGAGCATATGTGATGCGTGAGCATAAGTGATGCGTGAGCATATGTGATATGCGTGAGCATATGTGATGCGTGAGCATATGTGATATGCGTCACGCGCATAGGTCTTGGCTTGGTGGGTTGACCCGCCCCGCTCGATGTTAAGGTGGGTGCATACCCCTTCAAGCCCCCCCAGTCTAATGTGTGTCTTGTCTCGCTGCGAGCGAGGTAAGATAGATATTAGACTTAATAGTTTGCTCTTTTAACAGGGTTTGTCTTTTCTTTTTCATTTCTCATATGTGCGTTGCGCGAAATTCTATCCCTTTGGTTAAAACGAATCGTCAATGCACGTGGTTGGTTGATGTTGACATGCATCAGAGATGGAGACGTTATGTGTCAGACCTTTCGCGTGCTCGAGGTCCTACAGTTGCCTTTCACGTCTCCTCATACAGTGTCAGGAACACGTGTCGCGCTTATGTTGGCCTACGCCTGCGCGTGGGGGCGCGTGAGCGTAGATCTGATTATTACTTGTTTCACTTTCTCTCCCCTGGGCCTATAAAACCAAACCTTTTGAACGGTTTTTTCTTCATCTCCATTGTCATTTTCAGAGCTTTTGATTCTTCAATTTACATTCCGATTAAGAGCCATTATCTTTGCTTCCAGATTTCCGTGCTTAAAGTAACCATATTGTTCGATTCGCAATTGTATGTCTGATAACCCAGACACCACAATTTCCCCTAGTAAAGGCCGTGTAAAATCAGTGGTTATGTCTACTTTGAAGAAGACCGGCAAGGGTAAACGGGTTGCCGAGGCCTCGTCGGAGGAGGGAGGGAAGAACAAGGTGGTGAAGAGATGGGATGAGATTCCCTGCAAGTTGAAACAATCTGACTTCGATAATCTCGTCGCCTCTCAGGGTTTTCTCCCTGAGTATGGCTGTCTGCTCCCGGCGACCGGGCAAACGGCGGCGGATCCTCCCGCCGGCTATATCTCTTTATACTCTCATTTTTTCACCAACTGTAATCTTCGTCTTCCAATGACGAGGTTTATAGATGCGCTCCTCCAGTTTTACGGGATTCATATATTTCAGGTTCATCCCTGTGGACTAGTGCGCATGACTCATTTTGAGTTCATGTGCAAAGCTCAGCGCGAGGAGCCCATCCCTCGGCGCTTTCAATATTTTTATAAGCCGAAAATCCAAGATTCTTGGTTCTCATTCACACCGCGCAGTCAGAAGGTTAAGTGCTGCACTGTTTCCTTCAAAAGCCTTCATGACTGGGCTGAAAAATTTTTTTATATCAAGGCTGGTGTGATTCCCATCCGCATGACTATGCGCTCGATTACTTCCGCGCCCACGGATGATGACGTTCTTAAGAATCCATCTGGCGCGTGGGTTAAGAAGTTATCTGCTGAACCATCCCCCGCCAGGAAAATTTGCGACGAAGCGTTGGTGGGGGTTGGCATGAGCAAGAGGTGGATTGACAGCGGGACTGAGCCTGTCATCCATGTTGATGGCTCAGGTGGGTTGTTTGTTCATTGCATTAATTTTGCGCGAGTATAATTTGTTTTGCTGATATCACTTGTCTTGTTTTATGCAGAAAACAAGGAATACATCCACGCCGCCTATGACGAGCATACGGAAGGTGGCTCTGTCGCGCTGAGCGCTGGGGAAGTTGCTTTCCCTGATCGCTTCGATGATATGTTCATCCCTGTCGATTTAGAATTTTGTTTTTACAGCGATGCGCCTGGTAAGCCTTTGTATTTGTGCTTAGGCCCTTAGAGTACCAAATTTGGTTTTAACATTTCTGTTGCGCGTATTGTAGATGCGCTCGCTAATTATGAGTTGGAGCTTGTGGAAGAGGAAGTGGAGGAGGAAGAAGCTGAAGCGCAAAAACTCAAGCGCAAGGCTAAAGGCAAAACTGGCGCAGGGGCCAGTAAAAAACAGAAAAAAGATGATGCCTCTGTTGCCCAGAATCCTCCTCCTACTCAGGCGAAGGGACTTGAGAAAACCAAGGGTTTTACTTCCAAGTTTTCCTCGTCTTTTTTGCCTCAAGGTGTGGGCAGTCCTCCCGTCCACTCGAGGTATGGTGCCGCCACCTCGTTTCTGCGCGCGGCGGACAAGGGAAGCGGTGCTGTGCCTGCTGTTTCGTCTTCTCCAACATGTATACTTTGTTTATTTTTTGTGGTTTTATGAGCGTGATTCTGATAGTCATTAATGAAGCTTTGTTCACTCAAATGTTTATAGAGCCAGCAACGTTGGTGGCTCAACCTCAGGCGCAGCAAGGTGCCGAGGCTACGCCGAATGTTGTTTTGAAGTCCCCTGTTTTACCCTCGAAAAGGGGGAAAATGGACTTCATGGCGATGTTTAATTCGCGGACTGCGGTGCGCCAAGGTATTTATTGCGCTTTGATTGTCTGATTTTTTCCTTTAGTTCAAGTCATGAATCATTTCTCCTTGTTGGTTTTTTAATAGGAATTATAGCTGGCACACAAGCTGTTGGTGGCACTGCTAGCGCTGGCGCCGTTAGTTCTGCTCCTGCTCCAACAAGTACTGAATCTCCTCTCATTGGGATCACTTAGGAGCAGGAGACTATTTTACGCGCTGATCTAACAGCGTCAAGACCTCCCTCACCTCCTCCTGCGTGCAGCCCTCCTCGTGAGACTATTTTTGATTTTTCCAAGTCGCAGGAGAAGAGACCTGTTATAGAGGGTGATGAGGAGGTTAATTTTGAAGATTCTGATGGTGGCCGCGTAAGCCCTATAGCGCCACGAGATTTCGTGGCGCAGCCTTTTTCTCATGGGGCGGGCGGGAGCTCGCCAGCTGGCGCTAACCTTTCTGCCGGTTCTCCGCATGTATAAGTTTATTTTGCTCCGCTGTGCAGACTTCCAAATTAGTGTTTAGATAACCAAAACCTTTCTTTGCGTTGCTTTGTGTTTGTAGGGAGCCGATCACATATACCGCCCGAGCTGGAATATCACTGAAGAGAGCTCATTCCAATCCATGGGCGTATGTGAAGACTTTTGGGCTCACTTTGTTCCTCCAGCTGAAAGGAGGTTTCAAGAGGACCGCGCTCGCGTGGACCTGCTTAATGACCACCTTTTTGTTGGGTCTGCGTTCTTTGCTGCCTCCCAAGAGCTTCGCAACGATTATATAAAGGTACGTGATGCCCTTGCGGAGGCCAAGCAAAAGGCGAAGATTTCTGCTTGGAATCTTTCTGATGCCCGAGAGAGGGCTGAGAAACTCCAAGCAGAACTTAGCGAGAACCGGGCAAGTGCCAACGCTGCTTTTGTGAAGCGCGGGCTTGAGCTGCAAGCAGCAGAGGCAGACACGGCCAAGTACGCGCGTCGAGCGCGTGACCTGGAGTTGGAAGCAGAGGCGCGTGACCAAACTATTGCACAGGTTAATACTGACAAATCTTTATTGGAGAGTGAGGTTGCGCGCCTGAAGAAAGAGCTCGATGCTGCGCGAGCGGAAAAGAATGAAGTAAAACAAGCCAAGGAAACTGTTGAGTTGTTAAACTCTCAGATCCCTGCTCTAGAGACGTCTGTTTCTTCCCTCGCGCAGGACCGTCAATGGCTGATTTCACAGGGTGTGACTCATTGCGCTTATGCGATGAAATACTCAGACGAGTTTCAGACCCTTGTGATGGATTGTAATGCGGCGTCGCGCTTGGTGGGTCGAGCTGAAGGGTTTAAGGATGGTTATGAATATGGCATGCTAAAGAAGAATCCATCCGACTACCCTTATCAGCTCGACGTCGTCTGCGCTAACATGGCTGAGGTGGGGGAGAAGTACCTGAATACTCCAATTCCCATCCTTGAGCAGGTATTTTAACCTTAATGAGTTTACTTGACTTATTTTCATAATCTTTGTACTCATACTGTTCCTTGTGACTTGCAGATAGCCGCGCTTGCCGACCAGCCCGATCTTGGCGCTTTAAAGAAATTACTTGATGAATGTGAAAGGACTGGTGGCAATGATGATGGCGCGGGCAACGCTACTTCTGCCAGCGGCTCTGGCGTGGCCAAAGGACCTACTCCTGACGCTATCATAATAGAAGACGACTATATTCAAGACGAACAGCTTGATTATGGTAAGTTTGGAGATGACGAGGAGCGGGCTGCGCCAGATGCTGAGGGAGGAAATAATGATGAGGACGATGAAGAGGCTGATATTGATATAGAGACTTGAAAAGCCCTTCTTGTTTTTTTTTTTTTTTTTTGTATTTGTAGTTTTTACCTCATCATTTGTAAATTTGTAAACTTCTATGTTTGTGGAATGAAATTTTGTTTTTCCCTTATTCGCATCTTGCGCATTCCCAATTCGTCTCTTTATATTGCATGTTTGTGCTCGTTGAATATAAGGTATGCTTACACATTGAAACTTGGACAAGGCTGTAAGGAAACTATTTTATTTAATCCTTAACAGTTGTCATATTTCAAGTTATTTTGCAATATTCTGAATGTGCTGACACGTGCCTTAGCATTTCATTGTTCCTCTTTTGCGCGACGTTATCGTGCATTTATTATAGGGAATTATGAATAAGTTTTTTAGCCTTTACGTGTCAGTATGTGTTACTCTGCTTATATCCATTATAATCCCATGCGCGGCCCCGACCTGAGACCTTAACAACTATGCTTTGGCATGTGCTTTGCCTTAGTTGTGCTTAGGTATTTTTATGGTCCAGTTGCGCAATACGTAGGATGGATGCTGAGTAATTTGAGCTAAGGCTCATATTATTGGGCTAAGGCCCTGAGCTAAGGCTCCTATTATTGGGCTAAGGCCCTGACGTTTTAGAGTTAAAACTCGTTAACGCGTTTGATCTTGAAGCTCGCGCATGTATGTTTTACTTCGTTTTATTTTTAGTTTGATGTCAATACAATGTTGTCATATTGCTCAAAATTAATAAAGGGAAGTGTGAAACATGTATGCAAAAGGTAATAAAACGCATATTAATAGAAAATAGCGCGTATCATTATTCATAATGGCTTAAAAAGCCTTGATTACAAACTTGACAACTTTTACATAAAACATTTTCTAAGTTGTGCTGCGTTCCATGTGCGCGGGATCTTCTTTCCATTTAAATTTTTTAAAGCGTATGCGCCTTTTCCCAATTCTTTCGAGACTTGATAAGGTCCCTCCCAGTTGGGAGACATCTTTCCCGGGGGTATTGCGCGACTAGCTTCATTGTTTCGAAGGACAAAATCATTCTTCTTGAAGTGGCATTCTTTTACGCGCTGATTGTAATATTTTTCTAGTTTTTTCTTGTATTTGGCTTCACTGATGATAGCCGCCTCTCTGCGCCCTTCAAGTAAATTGAGATCCAACCTCCTTTCTTGTTCATTGTCCATCTTACTCATCATGAGCACTCTATAGGATGGGCATCCAATTTCTGCTGGAATCATAGCCTCCGTTCCATAGGTTAGACTGAATGGGGACTCGCCATTGCTTGTTTTGCTTAATGTCCTGTGCGCCCACAGGACATTAGGTAACTCCTCGACCCATGCATGGGACTCTCCCTCCAACCTTTTCTTCAGCCCATTCAGCAAGCTCTGGTTCGCGCTTTCCACTTGGCCATTCCCTTGAAGGTGGTATACTGAAGTGAAGACCTGGTTGATGCACAATTCCTTGAGCCAACTGGATATCTTCCTATCAGTGAATTGTTTGCCATTGTCGCTCACGATTTCCATGGGCAGGCCAAAACGGCATACGATGTGGCTCCAAATAAATTGCTTCATTGCCTCGGCTATGATTTTTGCCAGTGGCTTGGCTTCAACCCATTTTGTGAAATAGTCTACTGCCACTACCAAAAACTTTACTCGCCCTGGCGCTTGCGGCAAGGGAGCCACAATATCGATTGCCCACTTGTGGAAAGGCCATGCAGAGGTCACCGGAATCAAGTTGTTCTTTGGTCGCATGGTATTTGGCGCATAGCTCTGACACGCTTTGCATTTTTGGATCTCTTTTAACGCGTCCAAGTACATGCCTGGCCAATAGTAAACTGCGTTCATTGCCTTGGCGACCACCATGCGCGGGCCAGCATGTATTCCGCAGATTCCTTCGTGTATCTCTCTGATCACATAGCTTGCTTCCTCAGCGTCTAGGCATTTCATGAGTGGTCCAAGATAAGAGCGTCGATATAACGTACCATCGAGCAGTTCGTAGTTCTCGACTTGTGTCTTATCTTCCTCGCCTGTGCGCAATCATCTGGTACCTTTCCCTCCTTCAAGAATTCCATTATTGGAGTTATCCATGATGAAGGTGTTGTATGAATTACAAGAACAGACTTCGCTCCCACTGACGGGTTGCTCATTACTTCCACCCTGACATCTTTGCCAAAATGATCAAAGCTGGTTGATGCCATTTTGCTTAGCGCGTCGGCAGACTTATTTTCACTGCGCGGAATGTGTATGATTCTGAAAAAGTCAAATTGTTCGGTGAGTTTCTTCGCCTGCTCTAGATACAGAGGCATGGTGTTCTCCTTGGCATCATAAAGGCCATTGACTTGTGCGACTACCAGGTATGAATCTACATGAGCCTCTAGCTTTTTAACTCCGAACTTGTGCGCGATGCGCAAACCAGCCAGCAGGGCTTCATACTCAGCTTCATTATTGGTGCTCTTGAAATCCAACCTGATTGCGTAGGTATACTCATGATTTTCTGGATCCACCAGTTTGAGGCCTGCGCCGGACCCTTCGTTGTTTGAAGCTCCATCAGTGAATAATCTCCAAACGTTTTCTTCATTATTGGCTTGCGGAGGGTCTACTTCGCGCTGAGCCTCCTCGACTTTTCCTTCAGGGATTTCTGCGATGAAATCAGCTAAGACTTGTCCCTTGATTGCTGGACGAGGCTTATAGGTGATCGTGTGCTCCCCTAATTCCAGCGCCCATTTTGTCAGCCTTCCTGAGAGCGCGGGACGCCGCAAGACTTGCTGGATGTTGTAACCAGTCAGGACTTCAATAGGATGACCATTGAAATATCTGTGAAGCTTGCGCGACGCATGCGTTAGTGATAAAACTAACTTTTCTATGATGGTGTAGCGCGTCTCCGGATCTGTCAGCACCCGACTTACATAATAAATTGGTGTTTGGATTCCCTTGCGATCCACCAACAATACTGCGCCAATGGCTCGTTCTCCTGCTGACAGGTATAACGTTAAAGTTTCACCATGTAGTGGAGCTGTGAGCGCAGGCAGATTTATCAGACATTCTTTTATCTCACTGAAAGCTTCTCGGCCTCAGGCGTCCACTTGAATTGGCTTTTCTTTAAGCAATTTCTCAATGTGTTAATGAATGGAGTAGATTTGCTTGCATGGTTTGCTAGGAACCTGTTAATTGATACCAATCTACCATTCAACTTTTGAACTTCCTTCATGGTGGATGGTGAGGGCATGCTGAGGATAGCCTCCACCTTCTCTGGGTTCACCTTGAAACCATCCTTGGTGACCATTACGCCGAGAAATTTCCCTTCTTCCATGCCGAATGTGCATTTGCTCGGGTTGAGCTTCATGTTTATTTCCTTTAGGCGCCGAAGGGTTTCTTCGATGTCTTTGAGCATTTGTTTTTCCTCCCTGCTTTTAATCACCAAATCATCCACTTAGACTTCTAAGTTTTTTTCCAATCTGCTCGTTGAAAATTGCATCCATGAGTCTTTGGTAAGTGGCTCCTGCATTCTTCAAACCAAAGGGCATTTCTGTGTAACAGAAAACACCCTTGTCAGTTCTGAAAGCAGTCTTGTCTTCATCCTGCGGTGCCATTTGAATTTGGTGATAGCCCTTATAGGCATCCAGGAAACATTTGAGCTTAAATGGCGCCACAGAGTCCACCTTCGCGTCAATGTTTGGGAGGGGGTAACAATCTTTTGGACACTCTTTGTTGAGGTCTTTGAAATCAATGCACATTCTCCATGACCCATTGCTCTTCTTTACCATCACAGGATTGGCTACCCATGTTTGGTATCGTATTGGGCGAATGATATTCGCGCGCAGTAGATCTTCTACTTGCTCATTCATGGCCTTTGCCTTCTCGTCTCCCATGACTCTTTTCTTTTGAGCAATTGGCTCTACAGACTTGAATGTGTTGAGAGAGTGCTGCGCCAGGTCTCGCGGAACCGCAGTCATATCAGAATGTTGCCACGCGAAGACTGACGTATACGTTGTGAGCAATCTTTTCATTCTCACCCTTGTGTCATCTGATATCATAGCTCCGATTGTAATTGTTTGTTCTGGGAATTTTGGGTTGAGAATCCATTCCTATGGCGCGTTGTTTGCCACTGGAAGCTTCATTCTCCCTTCTCGAGGTATACTTGTTACTGCGCATAAATGATCTCGATACACAAATGTTACTCCTGTTGGTGTTGGGAACCCCAACGCGCCATGCGCTGGTGACGGTATGGCGTTGAATTGGGCAATCGTTCCTCTACCCAAGATCATACTATGGCATGAAGTGGTGGGCAAGACCAGAAAGTTGACAATTTCAGCTCGCTTGTGCTTCTCATCCCCCATAGTTAGTTCGAATTGTATCTGACCTAGGGGGTGAATAATTTCGTTTGAGACACCTGAGATTGGTGCACTCACAACTTCGAGCCTTGCTTGGTCCTCTGGATCCAACTTCCTGAAACATTGCTCATATATGATGTCTGACTCACTACCGGTGTCCACCAGGACTCTTGACACCTCATAATGAGCGATGTGTGCAGTGATGACTAGAGGACTGCTGATAGACGGGCCTCCTCTGATTCTTGGAAAGATTACTTGTTGCTCGCGCCAATCCCCTTGGATTTGCGCGTTTCTCTTCCTCGATCTTTGCCCTTGTCTTCTTCCTTCAGCTACACAGATTCTTTTGAATTTTTTACTGGCTGAGGCTCCGTCTGGTTGTTCGTTCTCTGGTCTTGGGTTTTTTACTAGGTGAGCCAACTTGCCTGATTTCACATCTTTTTCGATCGCATCCTTCAAATGGTGGCATGCATCGGTGTTGTGCCCTGTGGATTTGAGAAACTCACAATATTTGCCACTGTTTGGTGGTCCCTTATGGAGTAATGGCCTGGGGCTTTTAAACTGGACATTCTCTGTGCTTAACACTTGCGAAGGGGTTTTGGTGAGGGGAGTCCATATTCTTGGCAGAGGTCTATTAGGCTCTCTGCCGCCTTCCTTCTTGTCACCCTCTCCGCGATTAAGAATGTCTTTTTGGGGCTGGGGTGAACTTTGTTGCGCTTGCTTTTCTGCGGGAGAATAATTGGTTTGTTGCAACCTGGACCATACGGAGTTTTGTTTGCCCCTCCTTTCATTGTTGCGTGGTGCTTCTGTTTGATGCCCTCTATCTCTTGCTCTGTCTTGGGCAATTTGTTTTTCATTTCGCGCGAAGACTCGCGACGCTTCCATAAGCTTAGCCCAAGTGGTTGGCATGCCTTCTCTGCTCACGAGAGCTCTGCGGAGTTGATCACTGCGCGCACCTTGTATAAAGGCAACGCGCAAGAGTTGTTCAGTGATGCCTCCAATTGCAAGAGATTCCTGATTGAAACGAGTTATGTAGTCCTCAATGGTTTCATCATTCCTGCGCACCCAGTGCATGATGTCATCGGGGTCGCGCGTGTGTCTGCGCTGCTGTACAAAGTGAGCCTGGAACTTTTCCAATAGCTCTTCGAACCCATCGATTTGTCTTGTCGGCAAGATTTCGAACCAGACACGCGCTGCGCCCGTGAGGCAGCGAGCAAACATGTGACACCATGTTGGCATCGTCCAGCTTTCTAGGTTTCCAGTGTTGTAAAAACCTTGTAAGAAATCATCTGGATCTGTTGTACCATCGTACTTGCCCAAACCACTTGGCATCTTGGTTTTGTGTTGAATGGGAGCCTTCGCAATGCGCTCAGTGAATTTTGAATGTTTTACCAAGATGGCTGGCCTATATGGCGTGATTACGTCCACTTGCTCTTTCGCTTGTGGGTTGTATGGTGTGTATAGATCCATATCAGCTTTGGCTCCAGGTGCTATGTTCATGTGTGCGCGAAGCTGTGAACCTCCTGCATGAGTATCTCACGTCTTCCTCATGCTGTGCACCTCTTCCTCATCACTAATATCAGCGTGTTCGGTGTGAATAGAATGACCGTCTTCCGGCGCGCGCGCCTTTTTTGTTGTTCCCTGAATGGTTTGTTTATCAAATGCGAGCCTTTGTGTTAAGTCGGCTAACTTTTTGTGTTTTACCAGCTCATTGTATTTGTCCATTAAACGCCGTTGTTCGTTTATGAGCCATTCTTTAGGGTCATTGGTTTCAACTTCCGGACCCATTGGTCCTTTTTATTTTGTACCAGTCAGATGTTGGAACGTGAGATCGTCTGGGGGAGTTTCAGTCTGGCTATGAGGTGTTGTATTGAAGGGATGGTTACTGGTGGTGCGCGCAGTGTCACGCGGCGCCCTCAGAACCTGATGTCCCTCATTAACATCTGTAAGTCCCGGTGCTGATCGATACGAGATCCGCACGAGGTCTAGGAGTGCGGAATCCTCCTAGACTCGTTTATTGGTGTATAGACGAAGAACACAAACACGTACACGATCAAATACACAAACAAATACAAGAATGGATAATCAAATCTGCAGATTCATATAATAATAAAATAATCACGTTACATACCGTAACAAAAACAGAAAAACACGACTGACCCGAGGTGAGCTCTACCTCGGGTCGTCTCACACGACTCTCACTCTCTTGCTCTCTCTTGACACTCAAACTGTAACACACACTCTCTGAATTACTGGATTCCCTCTACATAACCTAACACGACACAAGTATATATAGACAATCTTCACGGGCTTGGGCTTCAGTAGGCGAAGTTGTTCATAACTTCGCCTAGGGCGAAGTTGTGATAACTTCGCCTAAGGCAGAAGTTGTTACAACTTCGCCGTTGGCGAAGTTGTTATAACTTCGCCTAGGCGAAGTTGTGCTAACTTCGCCTGTGACGATCCGCTGGTCAGAATTGCATAGCGACGGTCACAGAATGCACCAACAGTCTCCCCTTTGACCGTTGCTCTCAATTCTAACAAACACGAAAGATCATCTGTTACAAAACATGCACTAACAGACTCCCTCTTAACTGATGATCTTCTGTTTTGTTCATCAACCAGCCGTGTCTGAATCTGTCCTGTAGCTTCACAAATCTACCAATCACCCAGCGTCTTCCATATCAGATCTCCCCTTCAGTGTAAGCTTCTCCGACTATAACGATTGAGGTCTTTGAAATGCATGCATCCTCGTGCCAATAGATCATCTCAACCAATCACGTGAGTCCATCTGACTTCACCAACACATGAAGTTGGGCTTCCTCCACAACTTCACCAACTCGTCGGCATACGATAAGGTTTAATCTTCAACTACTCAACATCAGGTGATCAATTTCATCACAAAACCACCTTGACAGAATCTAACACATGACCATTAATTAATCCGAAGCATCTTCAATCACCAGGGATAACAATCAAGAACATAGACACTTTAATTCCCGGTTAAATCCAACTTGTTCCAGAATCTTCACTCGTATAAATAAGCATCACGTTTCAGGATCCAATTCTCGAACGCCTTGAAAATAACATAAATAATATGCTCTGACCGCAATCCAGTAATGACGAAAACCTTCAGTTCAATTTGACTTTCTTCGGTTGGTCAACCACGAACAACAACAATTTCATTGCCCACAAACACCCGAATATGTGTCAATATCCAGTTTCAAACAATATCCCATTCACAACCTCAACTCCAAATCCAGAGTTGACACGTATTTGTTCACACGTAAGACCAAGAGATAACAAGATCACTCGTTGACGGAACAACATCTTTGGTCTCACAATAATCGTGTACACCCGGCCATACAGACGAAAACTCCAAACAATAATTTTTAATTTTTTTTTTTTTTTTTTTTTTTTTTTTTTTTTTTTTTAACTTCACCTGGCCATAACTTCGCCTGTTCATAACTTCGCCTGGCCATAACTTCGCCTGTTCATAACTTCGCCTGGCCATAACTTCGCCTGGCCATAACTTCGCCTGGCCATAACTTCGCCAGGCCATAACTTCGCCTGAACCCTAAAATTTAAGCGACAACTTCGCCTGAACCCAATAACTTCGCCTGCGGCGGCTGTTCGGCCGAAAACGCACAGAAACGTGCCAGAAACACCAAAAACGCAGATCTCGAACCATAGCGTAAGAGCCTAAGGCTCTGATACCACTTGTAAGTCCCGGTGCTGATCGATACGAGATCCGCACGAGGTCTAGGAGTGCGGAATCCTCCTAGACTCGTTTATTGGTGTATAGACGAAGAACACAAACACGTACACGATCAAATACACAAACAAATACAAGAATGGATAATCAAATCTGCAGATTCATATAATAATAAAATAATCACGTTACATACCGTAACAAAAACAGAAAAACACGACTGACCCGAGGTGAGCTCTACCTCGGGTCGTCTCACACGACTCTCACTCTCTTGCTCTCTCTTGACACTCAAACTGTAACACACACTCTCTGAATTACTGGATTCCCTCTACATAACCTAACACGACACAAGTATATATAGACAATCTTCACGGGCTTGGGCTTCAGTAGGCGAAGTTGTTCATAACTTCGCCTAGGGCGAAGTTGTGATAACTTCGCCTAAGGCAGAAGTTGTTACAACTTCGCCGTTGGCGAAGTTGTTATAACTTCGCCTAGGCGAAGTTGTGCTAACTTCGCCTGTGACGATCCGCTGGTCAGAATTGCATAGCGACGGTCACAGAATGCACCAACAACATCCTCAAGCTCATTATCCTCCAGAATTTGATCATTGTTTCGAACACCGGAAACCATGGTGATGATTTTCAGAGAGAAAACTGATGAAATAGTGGTTTTGTTGCCGTTGTAACAGGTGATGGCGCCAATGAAGAAACGTGTATCGACTTACTTGTATTCGATCAACGTTCCTCGGGTGTGAGTGTGCTATATCACCGATGGTTTTCCGAGATACGAGTTCTTCCACCTACAAAACGAACAGCACCGTGAGCTTACCCCTCAGAAAGGGACAGAGGGGCCCTCTTTGGGGTAACCCTCCGGTGTGAGAATAAGATATTGCAGGAGAAGATAAGAGATGTGAAAATGAGTAACGGATTCAAAATATATTTCTTGCCTGACCTCAACTGTGGAGGTGGTGTGGTATTTATAGTATTAGGGTTTCCAATGATTGGGCTCAGACCCAATTAGGGCCTTTTTGGCCTCCTCCTATTGCTTCGTGCCACGTGTACTTAGGACACCTGGTGCTTTTTCATTGATTATTCTCTGACCAAGGTATTTTACCTGACCCATGTGCCATCACGTGGTGGCACATGGGTTTTGCTGAGTTGTCCACCCTTCATTGGCAGCTGTCAACATCAGCACATTCTTTATTCCTTAAAAGATACCTTCTGGAAGGTTGTCTGATGAGTACAATCATGGTTGTCCTTATCCTGATTTGGATTAGACTATTGTCTCATTTGTTGTGTTGTCCTTTATGCGCCTATCCCGGGGATGCGCAAGATCTTCTCTTTATTCTCACGCGCAGATGTTTCATGCGCAGATGTGATATGCGTAAGCATATGTAATGTGCGTGAGCATATGTAATATGAGCCACGCGCAGATGTGATATGCGTGAGCATATGTGATGCGTGAGCATATGTGATGCGTGAGCATAAG
The DNA here is from genome assembly GCF_021521415.1 of Bidens hawaiensis. Lineage (NCBI taxonomy): Eukaryota > Viridiplantae > Streptophyta > Magnoliopsida > Asterales > Asteraceae > Bidens > Bidens hawaiensis. Next base: position 15,665 of record NW_027496120.1, read on the forward strand.
TGATGCGTGAGCATATGTGATGCGTGAGCATATGTGATATGCGTGAGCATATGTGATATGCGTGAGCATATGTGATATGCGCCACGCACATAGGTTTTGGCTTTGTGTCTTCATGACATCCTGATTTCAAGCCTCTTGTTTATATCTTGTGGGTTGACCCGCCCCGCTCGATGTTAAGGCGGGTGCATACCCCTTCACAAGTTAATGTAATGGCTGATGTTTTGTCTGAGCGGTCGAGTTCGGGTCCGTAGATGTGGATGTGAGTCAGTTCGGCATTATCCGGTGACTCTTGCGCTTTGAATTTTGTATTATATTATTTTGAAGATAGAGATTTCAGTCTCCAATCCTTAGTTATGGAGAAGTTATATTGTTGTTGAACTTTTTATATATGAAATGCTAGTGACATGTTATTCTATATATAATGAGTTAGGACTTTCGTGTTTTGGTTCGTTAAGCATCGAATCGTTAGTCAAACTTAACAGAAAAAAGAAATATGGAGCTAATTTTGCTCATTTAAATATAATAGACGAAATAACAGTGTATTTTGGTAGTTTAAAATTTTATTTTGTTTTATTTTGATGAACCCTGTTTTTAGTACACAATTGATAAATTCGTTTTATTTAAAGGGATAACGATAGTTTTATATTGTTCATATAAAACAATTAATGTATAACTGTCTTCAAATAATAATTAGCCACAAAAAAAATACATTTTGTTAAAAGACCCCTATGTTTAAAATAATTCATATAACAAAAGAATGTTTGTGATTTGTTGGTTTTATTTATTGCACTTATCGCTTTAAGAAATACTTCTCGCATTAACTTAATATATTTAACGAACATAAACAAATGAACAAGATGTGTGTTCATGTTCGTTTGTTCATTATATAAATGAACATAAACAAACTTCCTGTCGAACAATTTTTGAATGCCCGATTCATTTACAAGCCTGCATTGAGTGATTGTCTCTACCTTAGAAGACCTTCAAATTGAAATAAATAGTAAAACCAAACGACCATGTTCATATATTATTGTGGTCATTTTTATACATAATTCAGTCCTTTTTTATACACAATTGGGTCCTTTTCTATTTATACACAATTTGGACAAAATTAAATTTAGACTGTATATTATAGTTGAAGTTATCCTCATAATTCATCTAGATATTGTGTTATTCAGTGTTGACTGGACGCTGACTATACACTCGTTGAAAAAACCAGAGCTTGTTATGGTTTAATTGAACGGGGCTTTAACAAATTTTCTACTTTTATTTTTATATTTGTATACTATAATACCATAATTTTATACTTTTTTCTTATCTTGTATATGTTATACAAATATTTATACAAGATCGTTTACCCGCGCGTTGCAGCAGTGTTTTTATATAATTATATAGTGCCTTTACATATATGTTTAAACCAGTGTTGTAAAAGTCGGATTCCAAGGCTTTGGAATCGGCGATTCCAATGTCCTCGAACATCGACCTTGCCGCCTTTTCCCAACTCGGCCACCATTACTCGCCAAGGTCCAACTCGATCAAAAGTCGGAGTACTCGGCCTCCAAGGTCAACTCGGCCACCAATTTTTTTTTAAAAAATTATAGATAACAACAAATTAAACTTGAATTTTTTGAATTATGTTTTATTTTTTCATATGAATTATGCTTATTTTGACATGAATTATGCTTGTCTTAACATATATATAATATCCAATAATTGTTTTATATTATATTTATCATGTCCGAGCAAGGTCGTAGCTTTAGTTGGGGCCAGGGGTGGCCCCGGCCCCCTCCGTTTTTCGCTTGGTAGTGTAAAATTATCTTTTTTCGGCCGAAATTTTTTATACATAATGTAAATTTATCCGTTTTCGACCGAAATTTTGAGCCCGACCCCCTCGGTTTTTTGCTCGGCAGTGTAAATTTATCCACTTTTTGCCTGAAATTTTTTATACATACTGTAAATTTACCCGTTTTCGATCGAAATTTTGAGCCCGACATCCTTTTTTTCGCTCGGCAGTGTAAATTTATCCTTTTTTAGCTGAAAACTTTTATACATGGTATAAATTCACCCGTTTCTGGCCGAAATTTTGAGCCTGCCACCCTCTAGTCTATGAATTTTTTTATACATATTGAGTCTGGCCCCTCGACGTGTATGTCCAAGCTTCGCCACTGTGTCCGAGTACTCCCCGAGTACGCCGAATACTCCCTACAATGGGGTCGCCCGCCTAAGGACCGTTAAACCCGTATTAATTGTTCCAATATTAGTTCTAAACAACCATTTGATGACCAACAATAGCTCATAGTCTCACACAACACAACACAACAATGGCTCCTAAATTGCGATTGCAAACCTTAATTTGTGATGGCAGTCCCCTAAACACGACAGCAGGCCTCAGTCGAGTTAGCAATTCCCTGCTTCTGCGTTTTAACTGAAGAACATAGGTTTCACCTAATTACATATGATTACATTTTAGATGACGTTTTTGATGTGTCATTTTAAAAGTGATGATATAATATTTTACAATCAGATGCAATAAAAAAATATCTAAATTGATAAAAGAAGACAATGGTGTTGAACAAAAACCTATATCACATGGTAGAATGTCTGTTATATTTTTTTGGGTTGGACTTATGTTACAACCAAGACTAATTTATGTCTTAAATAACATGATATACAACTCATAACTTAGTAAGTTACGTATTTAGTAATTAACATATCATCAAAGCCAGTAACATCAATATATACTCCCACGACATGCTCACTTATAATAAGATATAAATATTATGATATATAGTGGGATTAGAAACCAGGAATACTACTTAAAACAAAGTGTGGGCGATGCACGTTCTTGCAAGCTTTAGCCACTTTTACATAAACGAACCTGTATATCAACCAGTCCAAATAAATCATGTAACTGAAAAGAATAACACACATGTTGTTGGTTATTTTAGTGTTATTGGATTAACTTGTCGAGCGAGGAAATAACGTTAGAGATTAAACGAGTAGGTGATGCGGGAGTGCGGACTCAATTTTATCCTTAAGGTTATTTGGGCTTTACTATAACAATGGGTTTGTTATTAATTCACTTGGACTTAAGTGGTATGTGAAGTGGGCTCAATTAATATTTGGGCTCATCTGATAATTGATCAAATAAATTGATCGATATTTTCCTGATGGAAAATCATCTCATCGAATATACAAAGAACAGAGAAGACGGTTACTTCTCTCTGGTTCTTCATCATCACATAGAATCATCAAAATCCAATTCTATCTACAGAAAATCTATGTCTTATCCGATAAATCATTGTTTGCATCATTGATCGAATTCATCCTCCAGGTACGCATATATACAACAAAGAATTGTAGTGTATGAAACTTGAAAAATCCTCAATAGCAAAGTAGCTAACATCAACAAAATAAAGGTTGCAGCATACAGTGTCTCAATTCTATGGCTTAATTTACCCAGCTTTAACACCCTTATCAAATCAGTATAGCCTTGAATCATATGTTCATGAGTTGTCCGAATCATCTAAGATATCTAATCAAAAGGCCATAACTTCACTATTTATGTGAGAAAGGAGAAAGAGTTACCGGCTTACCGCAGGTGGTGACGGATAACTCCAGTGGACAGTGCTAGATATCAGCAAAGACCACGGGACCGATGACACTGCTCTCTCTTCCTTCCTCTACACAATAATGAAATTAAAGGATAACGAAGGACTTCGATATGATGTTCCATCATCTCCACAAATCCTAATAATCTACCTTACTTGAACTCTACCGCTGTGTACTCCACTAAAGCATGATTGAATAGAAGCTAAAAGCAGAGTTGTTCCAGGCTTCCATCCATTATAGCTGTAAACACCAAAAAGTCGAGCTCTCAAAAATCAAAGTTGTATAAGAAAAAGTCTATTTAGCGGCAACACCAAGTTGAGCAAGCGACCGCCACCCTAAATGACAGAACCCCCCTCCCATTTGAACTATATTTCTATTCAAATTATAGTGTACTTTAATTGGGGTTTTTCTGCAACTCTTAATATGGTGTATTAAGAATTTGGGGTTGTTTGTAACATAAATGCATCTCTTTAGCACAATATGACTGCAATTTTTGTGCTTTGTTTTGAATATTATTCAGTTTTTATAATACATTAATACTTAACAAAACTATGTACTAATGAGTCGAGGAACTTTAGCAATAGAGCCCGAAAGGAGCCAATCTCTAGTAAGTTAAACGACCCGAGCTCGGACTTGGCTCGTTTACACCTCTACATAGGATCCAGTGAGAAGGTTAATGAGAAACATGATTAACACCATGAACCAACCTTCATTATTTTAAATTAAAAGAGATGAACATATGCACATTGTTTACAAGAAAACATTAAGGATGTTGTTTAAGTTTAGTTGAGAATAGTGAGCATGTATCAAAGTAGCAGTTTTGTTTCAAATATTCCAAGATTCATTTATTTAAATCTAATTTGGTGTATGCTATTAAGAAATATAGCAGTTATAATGGATTATGTTTTGTATATGATTTGTAAGAAGTCAAGCCTAAACTTTAATCATCCATGGTGAAATTACCTGGTTGTAATGCTGTATTGAAACCGGTTTTCTCTTCATAGCACATCCAAGGGGCCATATTCCTCATTTGTTATCTAATTTGTAGTTACTTTGTTATTTTAGAAAGAGGCAGGGGTGTATAAACTATAAAGAGAGCAAAGCGGATACCACCAACAGAACCAATTCAAAGGGTAATGAAACCTCAAGCAGGTAAATCTTTTCTCCCAAAATTATTATATTTAGTTATAAAAAACAAAAAGATATTGTTTTGAAAATCTCTATTATTGAGTGCTAATAAACGAACCTTTCGAGCACGGACAATTTATGGATGAATGTGCATGCAATATGAATCTTTTCTTGTGTAGGAGCTCGCTTTTGTTTTGTTGAATTAAGAATAAGCTTACCAATTACGGGTCTTCATCGGTGTAAGTATTAGTTTTAGGTTTATTTTTGTTTTCATGAGCCTAAATGTGTATTTACTTTTCTTTTATAAGCCTAATTTGGTTCAAACTCATTTGGCAAGCAATTGCAGCCAACATAAACCCTTCAGCAGCCTGTTTTATGGCCATTCAACCAGACATGTGTTTGAGACTTGCATAACTAGGCCGAGATTCATTTGCATCAGTAAGTACTTCATATGCTGAATTTTTTTTATTTATTAGAAAATCACTGTGAGCCAGGTAACTTAACCAAAGTTAAATTTTTATTCGACACAATGGCATATATTGTTTCATCAATGAAAAATGACTAACTAATGATGTTTTTTTTGAGCATGTAATAATGGAGATGGTTGGAGGTGTTGTAGACTATTGCGTTGAGTGTGTTGGTATGAAGTTAGTGGTGTGTGAAGCTCATGATTCTTGTAGGAAGGTAACAATCTCATCTTAATTTTATTGGGTGCCAATAGTCAATTTTATGGAGATATTTTCTCAACAAATAGACATAAACAAGAATGTCTCGTTCATGGGTTTTTTTAACTTCTTGCAGATTAAAACGTACATGAAAAGGGGGAAAGTTTGTGCTGAAATATGGGCTGTAGAACGGGATGAAGAATGGGAGAATGTAGAGTTCGCTAAACTGTTTGAAGAGTTAATCGGGAATGAGTTTGAGCCGTGGGAAAGAGTGAAGAAAATTCAAAGATACTTTATATTTAGCTTAAACAAAACATCTGAATTTGAACCATTTGATGTTTATGTACTTTTGTTTGATTAAATAAATCTAATGGTGTGGTATGTGTTTGGAAAACATTTGCACATGTTTGTTCTAGCAGCAAAAAGTTGAAAATGAAAAAAAAAAAAAAAAAAAAAACGGTCTGTCGGAATCTGGCAGGTTAACCGGATTCCGGCAACATCTTTAGCGACGACACCTTTTAGCGGCGACTTTCGACTATTATCGGCGACGCAAAAAATGGTAGGTACTTTTAGCGGCGACTTTTTAAACTTTTAGTCAGTTTTCTTGTAATGAAGAACATGAAACCAAGTACCATTTATCAACTTTTCTTTGTGGCAAAAGAATCTTTCTAAATTGGTCAGTTTGGAGGTGTCTAGTATTTCCTACTATAATAAAACAACGGAATATATTTAAGAACACAAATTTGATTTTGAAAACAAAAACTGCTGAAGATAAAAACCTATAAAAATCCCCTAATAATTTTTAGGGCACCAATACCTAATTAACTCAAGCACTATAATTAGCTAGGAATAATTAATGCTTTAAACTTGAAGTAATAGAAGTAATTTAAGGTAGATTATTCTACTTGAATCATCGAGCGTTTCTTCGAGCGGATGCAACTTAATCAAAGCAGTCATCGTCAAATCCAAAATCACGAACTCTTCATAAAATTTGATAAGGTCTTGGGTGCACGTGCATTAAAGAGCATAGATTTAAGATACACGTGTACGGCTAGCAATTGAAAGTTTCACAAACTTTAAAATTAGTGAGTGATGGAAACTTTGGTTTTTAATATATATATAATAAACGACCTCCATGCATTTTCATGAAAATTAACTCCAATAATATCCATATTCCACATATCCTCAATCACAGCCACTTGATCTACACCCGTTTCTGGCCATCAATACCACTAGTGACGTCCCCGTAAATACGAACATAAAAGAAACCTTAACAAATCCAGTTATCATGTTCACATTTTTTTAGTACGTATTCTAGATAAAAGAAACCTTAACGAACCTCCCTCAAGTCATTTCAAACTCACGTTCAACATCATATATCTTCATCATCACTATTCACTAATGATGTCTTTAGTTGTCATCCTGTGCTATTTTGTTAGTAGGTTCATAAACAAGAAATCTTCAAGCAACCAACATTCATTACCACCTGGTCCAACCCTTTTGCCATTAATCGGATGCACGGTCGGTTTTCTTCTAAATAAGCCGGATTTTTGATGGATCCATAACCTCATGGACCAATATGACACCCCGATCCTTTGCATCCGACTAGGACCTTCAACCCACGTCATTGTAGTTTCGTCCCAAGACCTTGCATGCGAGATCCTCAAAAAACAAGATAAAATATTCAATTCCAGGCCTGATTTCTTGTCAGCCAATATGATAAGTGGAGGATATCTCACTACAATCATGTTCCCGTATGGCGAGCAATGGAGGAAGATGAAAAGAATCATAAACAGGGAGATGCTTTCACCGAGAGTACACAAAGGGCTCCAACCTAAACGGGAAATAGAAGCTAATCTATATAAAAACAAGATGCTATCGTTGATGGTGGATTAATAAATATTCAAAGTGTGTGCAAACATTTCATAGGAAACGTATTGAGGAATATGTTTTTCGGGAAAAGTTTATTCGGCCAAGGAACAGAAGATGGAGGGCCGGGTGAGGAAGAAACTGAAGTTGTTGTTGGCGCACTTTGTACCGTCCTGAAGTATCTTTATGCATTTTGCATCACTGATTATTTGTCATGGTTAAGAAGAAATACTGACTTTGATGGCCATGAAAAGATGACACGGAAAGCAATTGAAATTGTTCGAAAGTATCAAGATCCATTGATCGATGAAAGAATTCAAATGGGGAGCAATGGGGTAAGAACGAAAAAATGTGATTTACTTGATGTCCTTATTAAACATGAAGACCCTAAGCTTACACCAAAGGAGATTAAATCCCAACTTCTTGTATGTTTTTCTCCATCAGTTACTTTATTATCATTCACTTGCACATGCTAATAATGTTTTGTTTGGTACAATATATGTTTTACTTTTACACATTTCATATATGTTTGCATGACTATCTTTTCCAAATTCATATTTGTGTCATGTCAGATTTAGGAACTAATGGCTGCCTCAATTGATAATCCTTCTAACGCGACAGAATGGGTAATCGCCAAGATGATCAATGAACCTATGATCCTAAAACGAGCAGTCGAGGAGTTAGATCATGTTGTAGGGCGCCAAAAGCTAGTCGAAGAGCGTGACCTACCCAACCTAAATTACTTAAAAGCATGCATCAAGGAAAGTTTTAGGTTGCACCCTTTTGACCCTTTTATCCCACCTCATGTTTCAACAATGAGTACTACTGTTGGTGGTTACTTTATACCAAAGGGTAGCCATATTATCCTAAGTCGACTTCGGATGGGGGCAGACCCATTGCGGTTCAACCCAGATCGACATCTACATGGGGAAGGAAACAAGTGCTTATTTCGGATAATGACCTGAAGATGATCTCGTTTAGCACAGGGAGTCGTGGTTGTCCTGGAATAGGGTTAGGCACAACCATAACTACATTGCTGCTAGCAAGGATGGTCCAAGGGTTTACCTGGGAGGCACCATGTAATAAGCGGTCCACCGAGCTTCTCGAAACTAATGATGGCATTTTCTTGGCTAAACCACTTATAGAAATTGCTAAGCCACAACTGCCTGGACACATATACCCTACATATTGATGGGAGAAGTATCGTTTTTAGCATGACGTAGATGTATCTATCATATATAAACGTTGTTTGTAATTTCTTCTACCAAAAATAAAATGTCATGAGCCAGAGAATTAATGTGCCTTGACCCGACTAGGGATTGTTTTCGTGTAGCAAGGAGGGAGATGAGAGAGGTTGGTTATGGTGACTTGACACATGGCTAGGGTTAGTTAAAGTCAACCTAACCAAACCATTGTTTGAGATTTATTGTGTGTTGCTTTTAGTTATGTAACTAAGTTTAAAACCATTATTGAATCATAGTAAGTAATTATTCACCAACATATATATCTCCATTGGTTAAATCATCCATATACGTACACACATATACGAATTACGTACATATATGATATGTATTATACCCGTTATAATAACATTTGATGATGATAATAATAACTAATGAATTAATAAAAATTATCATTTTCATTAATGATAATTATCTAGACATTCAATAAGAGGACTGTACATAATAAACCCGGTTTAAATATGTATATTGTACGATTTCTTGGTGTGTGATCTATTTGAGATTATATATCAAGGGTAACAATCATGCATTTTGTGTCTTGAGCACACGATTTAGACAAGATTTAACATGCATTAAAGTATACAGCAGCAAACATCTAGCAACATCTAACTGCCTCTAATGATATAAAGACTTAATGTCATCCTCAACACCCATTTGTATAAACCTTGGCTTGATGACAATGGTATGTGTATGGCACAAAATCAATTATCCTTCTGTAATAGATATCCAGTTGAGCAAGAGACATGGCTTAATGTCAATCTCATATGACGTTCAATCATTATGTTTCTGACAAAAATGTATTTGGCAGAAATTTTGGCGATAATGTTTTTTATGAATTAAAAAATGGGTAAATTTTAGTCACTTGATTGAAAATATTGATACAATTTCTATGTAGATTATTTATTTGTGCAACTCTAAGTTTTATTTGTCTATGTAAATGCAAGATAATGTGAATATTTAGGTGTTAAAAGTTGTATTTTAAAAAGAAAAAGTCCTATTAACTTATTAAAAAATATGAAAGGACTTTTGGCTGAATAATTTCCATTGGTTACCTTGCAAACTTTTGGTCAGATTTAGGTCGTTAAAAAATAAATATATCAAAATGAAAACAATCCAATGTGATATAAGACGTTCCATTCAGGCTTTGATCCTTAGTTATGTAAAAGTTTTAAAATCAAGTGATGTTGTGTTTAAACTTTTTAAATAAGAAATGCTAATAACATGTTATCTACCTATTCTATTCTAATAAAAATAAAGTAAAATCAGTGAGACACGTGTCAGTATTTGGTTAATCCTTACAATTTTTTTCCCTCCAAAACTTATATATGACAAATATAAAAAACTATTTACTTTTCTTTTACACTCTATTTATATTATATCTAATTAAATTATTCATTTTTATTTAAACTCTATTTGTATTATATCTATACATTTTTATACAAATAAATATTTACATATTATACTAATTTACATTGTTAGAATATATTTCATAACATACTTGGCGAAATACTGAAATCCAAAAATCTACAACAAACCATGTTTATTAAATATGTATCTGGTGTGAAACCAAAGTTCGGAAAAATGTTCGGCTTATATGTCGGTTTTAACAGAATAACGTGTATGCAATATTTTATATTAATTATATTAAATTAATATAACCTTTTAAATCCATTAAATAGTTAAAAACAAAAATAAAAACCAAAACCGCCATGGCCGGGACTTGAACCCGCGCCAATGGCCGGCTCAAGAAGAACACACACACCAGCAAGCCAACTGGTCTAGGATGGTATTTTGTTTAAGAGTTAGAATAAATATTTATAAAGAGAACATCCATGAACCCCCAAATTCCATAAGAACCCTAATTATTCAATCCGTTAGTATGATATACTTTCGATTAATCAATGTTAGGTTTTCTGTAATACTGAGTACAACGAGCATAATTACCGAACTAATTACCTATAACAGAGATGGTTTGAGAGAGGACGACGAACTTGCAGTGACAGCCATAATATGATCGATAATGGATCATACAGCCAGTTATAATCCTATTGATATTAGGGTTTAGATTGGAGCTGCAATAAAGAGGGTATGGGTAGGTTTAATTGGATTATTATGATCAATATATCGTATAATCAAAAAACGGGTTAGAGGCGTATCATTTAATAATAATAAATCGTATCGTATATGATCTATATTCCTAATTCGTTGTGCCAGTAGGCTGATTACAGTAAGAATAACATGTATCTTGATTTTATTTCTAAAATAATGATGAGAATTAAGGTACAAGTTACAATCGGGTTAAGGGTTGGCTAGAAAACGGGGTTGGGTACTGAAATATGGGTTGTAAGATATATTAATATATTAATATAAAATATTTTACAAATTGGTCCCTAGACTATGCAGATGGATATGAAATAGGGTAAAAGTTTAGTTTTGGGGTTAAAAATGAATATCTTTCAAAGTTGTTTTTAATATAATAAATAACTAGCTTTTGAACCCGTGTATTACACGGGATTTGTCAAATAATAAAAATAAATTAGATAATTTATTTCAATTGTGATTCTTAAAATACTTATAAATTAATTTAATGGAGAAAAACAAACGGGTGGTTAACAAAAAATACTAAAATAGCATGGTTTTAATGGAAACGTCAATAAATTTTTAAAAGATAAACTTAAGTTGCGTAATTGGTCAAACCTTAGGTATGAAAATGAAACTTAATTTAATAATGAATAAAATCCACACTATGTTATAACCCACTTGACAAAATGGTTTTGACCCATGACACATGAATAGCTAGAATGAATGAGATGAGAGATTAAGAATTAGAAGAAATATAGGCTTGATACCTAAGCTTCAACATTTTCTTTTATTAGTATTGTAAGATTATAATACCAAATATTCATATATAATATTAACTCGATAGGCATGATATTTTATCGTTTAAGTTTCCCGAATGTAAAAAAGGGTCGGGTAACCTGTCACACCCCGACCAAAGGCGGCGGAACATGCCGAGGTGTAACGATTGCCCATAAGCACATGACACTATTTTAAGCGACAATATTTAACAACTCATTTCATTTCACAACATCGAAAATGTCACATAAAAATAATCATAAGTCAAATACAACAAAAGATAACAAAATATAGCAAATCAAATATTGTTCATTTTTGCTAATATCCTAACGGTATTTGTGACGTTTTCTTCACCGAACTCCAAAATCAAACTAGATGCAAACCTGTAACATTTCATAAAATAAAGTTTGTCAACACAAAGGTTGGTGAGCAATTCATAGTTTCTGAGCATATAGGTATATAATAGAAAAGCAACAATCTTGTATACGAAACAACAAATAAATAGCAATAATTTGGATAATATGAGGTCGCTAATAAGAATACATTAGCGGCACCATCTATAATAGAATACCAAATAGATTCGGATTTCATGAGGTCGTTAATAAGGATACATTAACGGCACCGTGCTATAATATAATACCAGATAGTTCACGGATTTATGAATCAACCTTCCAAAAGCGGTAAACACATAAACATATAATCATGTAAGCATAGAACACCAAATCGAGCATTTATTTAAGTAAAGTATATAATAACGTTTGTGGTTTAAGACTCAAGTATAAAGCATTTGATTTGAATAAGTATGAAATGTCACCTCAATGAAGTTACTCACGTTCAAGTAATAAACTTGAAAAGTTGGTAATTTGAAGATTTGCGGGAACGACGGGTTTAACGTATGAAGCCTAAACAAAAGAAAGTCTTGGATTTAGAAAGGTTGTCTTGAAGATCTTTAAATAAAATAATTGTTGCAAAAAGTAAACAATTAAAGTTCAAGGTTTAAAATGTAACTATTTAAGAATTTATAATAATAACCCTTTAAAAAAGTAAGTTTGCTCGAAATCGGATTAAAGTATCTAACCTTAATATTTACTGTCACACCCCGACCAAAGGCGGCGGAACATGCCGCGGTGCAACCGATTGCCCAAATACACAAGACACTATTTAAAGTGACAATATTTAATCAACTCATTTTATTTCAACAAATCAATAAACAACACATCTCGTCCACACAAACAAGTTGAATACAAGTAGCAATTTTTATTGTTCGTTTTTCTAATATCATAATAGTCTTGGTAACGTTTTCGTCAAGTCCTCGAGTCAACAAAAGTCAAACCTGTAACATTTCATAAAATAAAGTTTGTCAACACAAAGGTTGGTGAGCAATTCATAAGTTTGAGCATATAAATATATAGTAATAAAAAAACCACAAAACTTGTATACAAAACAATAAATAAAAGCAACAACTTGGATAAATTGATAATCGCTAATAGAATTATGTTAGCGCCACCTAGCTACAAGGGGTTGCCAAGTAGTCTAGGATTTAATATAATATCCTTAATTGCATTACGTTAATGACACCTTGCTACAAGGGGATTCCAAGTAGTCTAGGATTATAGACTTCCACCAACCAAAAGCGGTAAACACGTAGACAAATAAGCATAGAACACCAAATCGAGCAATTCAAGTAAGGTATACAATCACGTTTGTGGGTTTAAGATTCAAGTAAATAAAGCATTTAGTTTGATAGGTATGAAATGTCACCCCAAAACAGAAGATGGAAAAAGGGGTATGAAAGTACGCACCTCGATTGACGAATTGGGAAATAATAAATGATCGACAAATAGAAAGCTTGTAAACGAAACGAACGAATCCGACTTGAAAGCAAATTAAAAATGAATAAATAAAATATATTAATGAACTTGAACTTTAGTTGAAACTACATTTGAAACATTAAATAAGAATGTTCGGTTGTAACTCGGGTTACCGGTTAGTTTGTTAACGATTAGGGACTCGTACTTAAATGATAATTAATATGAAAATAATATTATTTTATTGGGTTTTTAAATAACTAAACCAATATTAAAAGAAACAAGATGGGTTTAAATCAAGAGTTCGGTTTTATGAAAATGAATTTGTAATGAAGCTTATAATAATATTATTTATGATGATGATAATAATGATAATGATAATTTTAAAAAGAAATTTTTCATATATATATATATATAGATAGATAGATAGATATGTAAGATAATGATGGTAAAAATAATAACCGTAATTATTATTAATACTACTAATAATAATAGTTAAAGAATAAGGATCTTAGTATTAATTAAAATGTTGTTGATAAAAATAATAATCATAATAAATAATATTGATTGTAAATAATGATACTATACTCGATGTCGGTTTGATTTCTAAACGAATTCATAAAATAGTTAAAATAATATTATTGTTAATAATAAATGATAAAAATATGATTTTACTAAATAATAATAATATGATCTTTTAATAATATTAATAACCACTTTAATATTTATAATAATAATAATAACATTAATAATGAATACATATATTAGTAAGTTTAACATAATAATACTAATAACAATTTTTATGCAATAATATTAGTACTAATAATAACCATTATTTGTTAAGTATATATAAAAAATAATAATACCAAAACCGGTCTAGGATGAGACGTGAACCCGAGACCTCTAGTTTATTAACTAACGTACAAACCAACCGAACCAAAATATCAATTGTTAATTTAAACCCATAAGAAAATAACATCTCCATTTCCCGTGTGTTCATCTTTTCCCCAAATCAAAAATAGCTCCATACTCAAACTAAGTCGTTTCAAAGACTATAACCGATACACAAACCACTTATTAATAATTTAAATCTGGAAATCAAAATATGAAAACTAATAATACCAAAACCCCGAATTAATTTACCTATTAACTGTTCCCGAGTCGTGGATCTATACCGGGAAGTAAACGAACCGAACGACGAAGCAACAACAGCCGCCGAAAAACGAAGTCCGAGAGAGATAGAGAGAGAGAGAAGGAGAGCCGAGGGAGAGGGAATGAGAGAGAGAGAGACGGAAAGAGAGATAGAGAGAGAAGAAAGCACGGCTGTGCACGGCGGCGGATGTCGGAGGGAAGCGGCAGCAACTTAGCTCGCCAGAATTGGGACTGCCGAAAAAAAGGGGACTCGCCGGAGAAACGTCCGGCGGTCCGTTGCGGCCGTGAGTGGTGTTTTTGAGCTGCGGATGAGGGTGGTGGTGTTACCGGAGAAAGAGTTACGGGGGATAGGGTGGCCGGAGATCGGTGGTGGTGGTTTGCTCGCCGGAAAACGAGCGGGGGAAGAGGGGGAGTTGGCTGGAGAAGGGGAAGTGGGTTCGGTGGTGGCTGCGGGTGATGGTGGTGGCCGGAAATGGCTGGGGTCACCGGAGGTGGTTGCCGGACGCCGGAATTCGGCGCCGGAAAACTAAGGAAAGAAGAAGGAGAGGCTGTGTGTGTGTATATGTTTAGGGTTAGGTTTTTTTTAAGTTTTATATATATATATACATATTTACAGAAACACCCCCTCAAGTTTCAATCAATGTTTAAAACGAGTTTAAAGATTCTAAAAGCTTATAACAAATTAACGAAAATTAGTTTGAACCGCTTATATTTTTCTTGACGACTCTATAATATGACAAACATCTATTTATTGATAATCGAGGTCCATAATAATATTATATAATAAATAAATTAAGGTTCTAAAAATGTTTGAGCGGTTTTACAAAATAAAAGTTTAAAATACGAATATAACTCGAGACTCAAATTTGACGAATGTCACAGTATCCACAACTTTTTAGAAATTTTCATCCCGAAATTAAAATAAAATCAAAGGAAAGTAATTATTAACGAATATTGTCCTTAGTAAGATAATTTCGTGAATAAATTTTAAGCAAACGAGTAACGTCAAATCCTTGCATGACTCGAAAAACGCTACAAATGAGAAACATAATAAATGCACTTATATATAGGAAGTACCAGCAGTGTATCCACCATGCCCTTATCATGATTTCACATTTTTTATCGTTTTTCTGCCATCATCCTCGGGTCTGAGTTATCGCACACAACCGTACTTACCATGGCTTCCATACAGAGATTTCGATAATTAAGTGTGCACCCATAATTATTTCGATCGTCGTATGGTCCACATGGTTCGTTCCATTGCGTGGTTTAAGATACATATTTATTTTGAAATCTTTAACTATTAAATGTGTAAATAAATTTGTTGAATTTTACCAATATTGGTAAAACAGTACTAGCGGTTGAAGATTTTTGGGGTTGACTTTTTAATAAGTAGGAAGATGGGATACATAAATGAAATAATTAAAATCTTAAAGTATAACCAAGGTGAAAAATAACTATTTTGGTTTAAATAAGTAAAGGCGATCAAATAAATAAAATCCAATAAGTGAAACGAGGATCCAAAGAGTGAAAATAAGAAACCCGAAAGGTGACATGAGTTAGGGGTAAACAACGTTATAATTAACAATAATGTCGTACATTGAGTTTCATACGTGTACAAACTTGAGGTTATAGGTAATTGAGAATACGACTTCGTGAAATCACGAGAATGAGGTGAGTTTCTTTGGGGTGACGCATACGTGCATCAATATAAATTAAATAGTATTGATTAACAACCCAAAACAATCGATGAAATGTGATAAAACGTGAATACGACCACTATTGTGAAACCATTTATATAATCGTCATTATAATAACGGTTTCTAATAGCGCCAAAACTTGTAGACAGCCACACATAGGCCGTTAATAGATTAGATAAAATGATATAGAATAACGTATAGAATCGCGTTTACACACATGCTCAAATAAAAATAACATAGTCATGAAAATATCGTTTAAAAGATAAACGAGATTTTTGGCGAAGTTAAGGTTTTGAAAGTATTACACAAATTGCTATTGAATAGTTTGCATTCGGTCCCGAAAATCAAAACACTACAAAAATGAAATCACATGTGCATAATATTGTCATCGAAACATCTCATCAAATGAAAATAAAATCGCAATAATTGTGAGACTCGAATTTAATGTCGAAATTTGTAGATCGCGTAGCGTATAATAGACTAAAACTGAAAATGAGGTCTTAAGTAAGGTCGTTTTATTGTTTCTAAGAAATGTACATAATAACAAAGCATCGCGGTAACGCGTTGCTAGGGAAAACATTTAAACCATAATTGAATGTAAATCTTGTAACCCAAATTGTTAAGGAGTTTGTATACATAAGGTCATTGTGATGAAAATAATTTATATAAAGTGATGATGCTTGCGATAATAAGAGGTAATAGTTGCGTAAATCGTTATTTAACAAAAATTCAGGTCACAATATGAAGGATAAAGTATTTATAAATGCGTGTCAAAAGATTTTCAAAGCCATGGTCATTAAGTTTATGCAATATGATGAAAGTTGTAATTTATTACTGAATAATTCCCGCATTTAACATTCAAAATGATACCTCATATTTATAAAGTCATTAAGAGATTTATCACCTTTGGTGACAATATTTAAAATCTTGAAATCATACACATAATCGTTAAACAACCTTTGAAGACAAATCCTCGTAATCAAATTTTTTTGTCATGACAATACAATATATATATATATATGTATATACATATTTTTAGAACGTATAATTTAAAAGTGATTATTTGAACACATGAGGTCGTTATAAATACATTAGTTGTATATATATAAATAAATAAATAATTCTTGGGAAAAACGAAGCTTGCATGCGTAGGGTGGGGTCTTAGGCTTCGTGCGGTGAATGGGTCGGAAATTTAGTAGTAAGTGAGAGTGTTTAGGTCAGCTTGAGTAGTTGAGTTTTCTTGAGTTGAATCGATGGGGTTTGTTGAGTTTAGGTCTTTTGAGTGGTTTAGGCTTGGATGTTTGTGTGAGTAGTGGTTGGGCTAATAGGTGAGGTTTGGCTTATTTGAGCTCAGGTTAAGTTGAAGGGTTGGATAATTTTGGTCTTGGCTAGTTTGGGTTGAGATTTGGTTTATACATGTATTTTGTAAGAAGTGTTTGGGTTGCTATTTTGATATAAACTCTTTGGTTGTATGAGAACGATGTGGCGATGTGGTTTGTGACTCGACAATGGTATGGGTCGAAGGGTTTTTAGTCTTAGTTGGGTAAGCCTTGGTTTGTATATGTTCAAGGCATTCGTGAGTGTGTTTGTCGGTATTTAAGGCTTTTTGTTTGGTTAATGTTGTACATCTTGGATTTTGCATGGGGCTTGAGTAGGTGAGGATATAACTTGATGTTTTAGGTTTCGTTCATATTCAGAAATGATTTGAGTGCTCGGGAGACTTTCGAAATGGAATGGTGGTTTGATTTAAGGTGGTAGTTTGAGACGGGATGCGGGTGTTTGGGAACTCGTGGTTGTGTTTAGGAAGATTTTTTTTTTACTCCCAACAAGTATTAAATTGAAATATCATATTTATAAATAATGTTTGAAACATTCCATGAAAATTTTGATAATTAAAATTAAAAGTTAATATATATATATATATATGAATATATATATATATATATATTATATAAATAGAATTTTTTTTTTAGATCCGAGCGTGTGAGCCACACAAAACCTTTTTTTATAAAGATTACAATAAATTTTTTTTTTTTTGCTTATGAGGAAATTTAAAATACGTAAATTGAATGTTAAAATTTGTTATGAGGTATCAATATTAAATGATGAATGTCGTTTTTGGGAAAATACAAAGTTGCGTAATGAAAATCTTTTTACCAAGTTCACTATTTAATATCGTGTAAAGAAAATGTCATGGTAAGTTAGAATGACCGGCATTGTAAATCGAGAAATCATGAGTAAACGATTTTTTTGGTCTTTAAAGTAAAATTTCTATGAAGTTTTGCATGAGAGTTTCAAGAAGATTACAAACTAAAAGTTTGTGACTTTCTTGAAAGATCATGGCAAAACTATCATAAGAATTTTAAAACGCGTAAAATCGTATGATTTAAATTTTTATTTGCGAAAATTTATAATGAACCAAATATTGCATGATGAAAGTTGTTATGAAAATAAATTTGGGTAATGAAGATTTTATCACGTGTATTATATAATATATTATACTTAAAATGTCGTGAGAAGTTTAAATAATTAAAATTTTGAAGTGATCGTCCAAAATAAAAGGAATAGTTATAAAAATGAAATTTTATACTAATTTTGTGCAAGGACTTTAAAGAAAATTCAAAGTTTATATAATAGAAGATTTACTTAAAAATTTAAATTAACATTTATCATGAAATCTTTTTAATATGATGAAATTTATATAATGAGAATTTTGTTTAGAAATAGTCTTAATGAAAATAGATGGCATATTAAAAATCATAGTGAATGGATCGACAATGTATATATATATATATATATATATATATTTATCGAAGAGAATGGATGAAATTTATATAAATAAAATCGTTGTGAAAACAAAATGAGAAAATTGGCGTAAAACTTTACTACATAAAATCGAGATATAAAAGAATTATTCACAATATAAAATTACCTTTATAAATGAAGACTTGTGATAAGGATTTATAATAAAATAAAGGGAAAAATGGTTTAAATTTTGAAACATAATAATAATGTTTTAAGATTTAAAGGTGGGAAAAATCACGCATGAACCACCATGACTTAATATTTCGACACTGAAAACCTTTTTACAAAACTACTATGTTGGAGTCTAAATATGTGCACGTACCACCGCGTCTTCTTCATGTTTTCGACTCAAATAACGATTGTAACAAATATAATAAATCGGAATACAACGTCATGTAAAAACACTAGTCCACGAACCACCGCGGTCCTATTGTTTCAACACCGAAAATTAAGATGGCGAGCGGAACACTCGCATTCGACAACTTAAAGTGGTCATCTCATATGAGACAATCTTTAAGGAGATTTGAAACAACGGGATCCAAGTTAAGCTCGTGATCCATAAAACATAATAAAAACTAATGTTTTTGCATTTTAAGGTAAGGATACCTTGGAGTACTATAAAAGTGTGTGTATGTGTATATTCATGTTTTGATAAAATAAATAAGTATATAAATAAACAAGTGCATTGAACAATCAAGTAGGGTAAACACGTATAAGCAACACGTATAAGGACCCTAAAGTAAAGACTGTACTAGGTCGTTATGTCTAACCACCTATCCTATAGTCTTGTGTCTCTGATACCAATCTGTCACACCCCGACCAAAGGCGGCGGAACATGCCGGGGTGCAACCGATTGTCCAAATACACAAACACTATTTAAAGTGACAATATTTAATCAACTCATTTTATTTCAACAAATCAATAAACAACACATCTCGTCCACACAAACAAGTTGAATACAAGTAGCAATTTTTATTGTTCGTTTTTCTAATATCATAATAGTCTTGGTAACGTTTTCGTCAAGTCCTCGAGTCAACAAAAGTCAAACCTGTAACATTTCATAAAATAAAGTTTGTCAACACAAAGGTTGGTGAGCAATTCATAAGTTTGAGCATATAAATATATAGTAATAAAAAAACCACAAAACTTGTATACAAAACAATAAATAAAAGCAACAACTTGGATAAATTGATAATCGCTAATAGAATTATGTTAGCGCCACCTAGCTACAAGGGGTTGCCAAGTAGTCTAGGATTTAATATAATATCGTTAATTGCATTACGTTAAAGACACCTTGCTACAAGGGGATGCCAAGTAGTCTAGGATTATAGACTTCCACCAACCAAAAGCAGTAAACACATAGACAAATAAGCAT
Organism: Bidens hawaiensis; assembly: GCF_021521415.1. NCBI lineage: Eukaryota > Viridiplantae > Streptophyta > Magnoliopsida > Asterales > Asteraceae > Bidens > Bidens hawaiensis. Next base: position 35,876 of record NW_027496120.1, read on the forward strand.
AGAACACCAAATCGAGCAATTCAAGTAAGGTATACAATCACGTTTGTGGGTTTAAGATTCAAGTAAATAAAGCATTTAGTTTGATAGATATGAAATGTCACCCCAAAACGGAAGATGGAAAAAGGGGTATGAAAGTACGCACCTCGATTGACGAATTGGGAAATAATAAATGATCGACAAATAGAAAGCTTGTAAACGAAACAAACGAATCCGACTTGAAAGTTAATTGAAAATGAATAAATAAAATATATTAATGAACTTGAAATTTAGTTGAAACTACATTTGAAAAATTAAATAAGAATGTTCGGTTGTTACTCGGGTTACCGGTTAGTTTGTTAACGATTAGGGACTCGTACTTAAATGATAATTAATATGAAAATAATATTATTTTATTGGGTTTTTAAATAACTAAACAAATATTAAAAGAAACAAGACGGGTTTAAATCAAGAGTTCGGTTTTATGAAAATGAATTTATAATGAATTTATAATGATAATGATAATTTAAAAAGAAATGTTTCATATATATAACATCTCCATTTCCCGTGTGTTCATCTTTCCCCAAATCAAAAATAGCTCCATACTAAAACCAAGTCGTTTCAAAGACTATAACCGATACACAAACCACTTATTAATAATTTAAATCTGGAAATCAAAATATGAAAACTAATAATACCAAAATCCCGAATTAATTTACCAATTAACTGTTCCTGAGTCGTGGATCTATACCGGGATGTAAACGAACCGAACCCGCTGGAGACGAAGCAACAACAGCCGCCGGAAAAGGAAGGCCGAGAGAGATAGAGAGAGAGAGAGAGAGAAGGAGAGCCGTGGGAGAGGGAATGAGAAAGAGAGAGAGAGACGGAAAGAGAGATAGAGAGAGAAGAAAGCACGGCTATGCACGGCGGCGGACGTCGGAGAGAAATTGGCAGCAACTTAGCTCGCCGGAATTGGGACTGCCGGAAAAAAACGGGACTCACCGGAGAAACGTCTGGTGGTCCGTTGCGGCCGTGAGTGGTGTTTTTGAGCTGCGGATGAGGGTGGTGGTGTTACCGGAGAAAGAGTTACGGGGGATAGGGTGGCTGGAGATCGGTGGTGGTGGTTTGCTCACCGGAAAACGGGCGGGGGAAGAGGGGGAGTTGGCTGGAGAATGGGAGGTGGGTTCGGTGGTGGTTGCGGGTGATAGTGGTGGCCGGAAATGGCTTGGGTCCCCGGAGGTGGTCGCCGGACGCCGGAATTCGGCGCTGGAAAACTAAGGAAAGAAGAAGGAGCGGCTGTGTGTGTATATATGTTTAGGGTTAGGTTTTTTTAAGTTATATATATATATACATATTTACAGAAACACCCCCTCAAGTTTCAATCAATGTTTAAAACGAGTTTAAAGATTCTAAAAGCTTATAACAACTTAACGAAAATTAGTTTGAACCTGATGTGCTAAAAACAGTCAATTAAATATTAACTAAATTAAACAAGTAATAAAAACTAGACCTAAGACTCAACTAAACAAAACACCGGCAAGTGAACCGGTCAATTGTATTAAAGCTAAGTAAGTCCGGAATATCGAACCCACATGACTCTATAAATTACGTTAATTAACTAATTAGACTTGACTTACGACACGACTATTTATAATTAATGTTTTAAGCGGGATTTTAAACTAATATTAAACTAGGAAATTAATAAACAAGTTAACGAGAAACAAGCAACTAAACACAAGATCGAAACCAATCAGAGAAGGAATCTACCTAGGTAAGAATCCCATGCATCAACAATCATCAAGCAATGGATAAATAACATGATTATGGAAACTGATTTCTAAACGTGTTCATCTAACAAACCCTAAGGACCTTTGACTGAATCAAATGAAATCCCAAAAACAATTATTATATTATTAAGCAATCAGTAATATTGATTTCCGCAAAGTCATCAAATAAGGTTAATTAATAGTATCTTAGGCAAGCAATCTTACGAAACACTAAACCCTAGATAACTTGATAAATTAAACATGACATCATGAACATGGATCAACACAATAAGCAAGAATATTGTCACTATCTATCCTAGCATGCAATTGACCAAGACACATGAACAACTCCTCACCTTACAGCTATTGGAATTTAGCAAAACATTCAAAATCCTAATTAACGATTAACAAGCTTCTATGATCTAATAGGCCTATTCAACCATAATAATCAAAACACCAAGTAAAGATTAAACATGAACCCTAAATCTAAAGAACACAATCAATAGAAAACAAGATCCATGTGAAGCAATAGTTAATAATCAATCAAGATAACGAATACTCATATGCATCATGAAACCAAAATCAAGGCTTTTACTATTAAATCAACAAAACCATAATCAAAGCATAATTCCAAAGCAAGAATCAAGTCTCAAACATATTCATCAAACCTAGGTAAACATGAAGTCTAGCCTAGAATCATTATTAATAACAATCCTAAACAAGTATTGAAAACAAAGAGAAACATCATGAAAGATAATGAACAAGAACAAAGATAAAGAACGAGAGAACCCGTCTTAATCGACTCTTGAACGCTTGTACGAAAGCTTGCTGATTCTCCTTGATTCCTAACTCCAAAACACCTTCAAACCCTTGGTTTTGCTCTTAAAAACGGCTGCAATATAAGCTTAGGATGGGCTAGGGAATGAAGATGTTTATATAAGCGAGAATGGGCTTGGGCTTGCAATTTTTGGCTGACCAGAAGGCCTAGGCGCCCGGACTAGGCATCCTGGGCATTTGCCTAGGCGCGGCGTGGCGCCCCTTTTTGGGGAATTTTCGTTTTTTGCAATTATTTCTTGTTTATTCATGTTAGGCCCCTTTCTTGAACTCCAAGTAATGATGAGAAACTTCTAGAACTTCTTTTCCTTGACTCCAAAGCCACCATCTACATGAAAACAAATCGAAACTCTAAGTGAACTAATCATGTAGTCATTGACGAGTAAAACGAACATAAACTTCGCATGAAATGATAGAAAGAACTAAGTTTAACATGCAAAACATCAAAAGAGTTAAAACACGATAAAGATATAAAACTTGACTCAAAACCTTAAATAATAAAAGATAAACCAAAACACGAACTAAAACGAACTCGAAACATTAAATAAACACAACTTTACAAGGGATCCGAGATGTATAAATACATGTATATCAAATATCCCCACACTTACTCTTTTTTCGTCCCTGAAAAAGTCTAATGCAGTTGAATTAGAATCGGAAAATATAGTCTAACAAACATATAGGTTAATTTTTAAAGCTTAGAAGAACGCAAAAACCGCGATCACCAATATTGTTGTCCACTTAAACCCATGCCTTAATCTTTACCGGGACAAATAAGATCCAACAATTTTTTACTCAGTGGTTTACACAATTAAGACCCGCTTATTTTCAGCTTTTACCGGACCAGACCACCCCAACTTGACTTAAACCTCAAAATTAGCATATTTAAAACTTTTGCTGCTCTATTTTTTTATTTATGAATAGTTAAGACGATCAAGGGTATTGTTTATCCACCTAAGCTTAAGCATCAAAGTCTACCAAGCAGCCATTAGATATTATTACGGTACAATTAATTAATAGCCAGTGTTCCCCACAACATGACATACCCCCTTTATCAAGCAATACACCGAACCATTACCATAGGTGAGTATGCAAAATTTCATCTATAGGGCTTACATGTGGCGTGTCCCTTGTGGTCCGTTTCTTAATGGCAATGAGGCGCGAGCAAGGGGACCCCACATGGCTAACAGCGTGGATGATCAAGTCTGTAATGCATTTGTACTTTTGTACTTTTTGTGATCATGTTTAAAGACTTATAAGGGTTTGCTCTTTTTTTAGCTTATATTTTAAATAATCACAACCCCATTTGGAATCGTGAATACCCAGATAAATAGTCGACATACAGACCCATGATCTCCGGACCCGGGGCATCCCATCAATACAAGATTTAAGGTTATAAAAATATACGCCAATGATGTGAAAAACACTAAAGCTAGCAGTTTAAGATTTATATCACAGGCTACACGGCATACTCTAACGTTAAACCTACCCAAGCATCATATGATAACGTATTCAAAATTTTTAAACTTTTCAAACTTTATGATATTTTCCACTTTCTCATACTAAGAATTGAGGCTTGAGTATGGCTGACCTTTCATTGCTTATTTTCTACGGACAAAACGCTTTACCCACAAGAGATTTCCGACCCATTTTATCAAATTGCCCTTTCATTTTCAAAGTTGAGCCTACCGACACATCCCAAGTTAAGTGCGCTTTCTTTTATTTATCTCATATTATTAGTAGTTTGAAAAACCAATTTCCGATAAAATCATCATCTGTGACAATCGTCAATTTCAGGTTAACTCCGTTAACTCAACTCCGTCAATTCAAACTTAAAGATCATTGAATCTATAACGCACACCTCATTACATTTAAACTAGGGTTTAAATGACGCTTGACAATTACTACATGTGTAGTCTTTCGGGAATTTGCACCGAAACGCAAACGAGTTGACGCAAACAATTGGTGAATAAACGAAAAACGTCAAAACAATAATTATGTGATAATTATGTGTTAGACTTATGTGTTATGTGATAACATTGTATAAACGTTAACTCAATATGCTAGAACTAGTTATTTAAGCTAGAAAAGTAACACTTGGAAGTTGAGGGACTAAAGTGTAACATGTTATTATAAATAATAACATAAACCTAAAACCCTAACACTTTTTCTCTCCTCCCACACCGATCAGCCCTCCCTCTCACCCCCTTGGCAGCCGTCGGCCATCACACACACACATACAAGCAATTTTTCAAGCTTTTGATTGAAGATTAAGGTGCTAGGAAGGTATAAACGACTATCCCTTGCATCCTTTATACTTAATTTCGATTTTTAATGGATTAATTAAAAACCCTAGGGCCGATTTTTGTATATAAGTTGTGTTTATATGTCTTGTTTGATTTGATGATGTATTGATGATGATTTGATAACTAGAATGGATATTATTACATGTTAATTGTTGTGTCTTTGATTTTGAGATAAAATAAAACCCTAACCATGTATGTATGGTGTAATTGATGTGCATGGATAGTGGTTATGGTGTCTAGAGTGTCATATAAACGGATTATGGTCTATAGATGATTAATATGTTGAATTTTGTTGCAAACAGTTTCTGGACAGATTGTGTTGTTGATGTTCAATTGACTGTAACGGGGTGTAAATTTGAAAATTGGTTGAGATTATTGATACTAAAGTAAACTAGGTTGAGTCTAGTTTCTAAAGAATATAAATTTGCAATTTTTGGACGTGTAAAAGTTAACCTTTATGATTTTACAAAAACGTTGTGCAAAGCTGAGTTGTTAGACCTGCTGTTAGGTTGTTTTGTAAATGTTATATCTCATGAACTACGAGACCAATTGGGTTGGTTCCACTTCTAGAAGTTGACTTGTTGAGTTAGGAACCTAACCCAAGTGGTCTTGCATTTGTTGGATTTTTCATTTAACAGAAATTTCAAATAACGTTCTGTTGCGCATGAATTTGACTGTTATGAGCTTGCTGTAATGTTTTGATCATTATGAGAAATCTATGTGGAATAAAAATAAAATAAAACATGTTCTGGAAACCTAACACATATATGCTTATGTGATGATTTTTGGTAAATTAATTGAGATGCTATGATCGGTAGAATAGTACAATCTTTCAAGTAGAATTTCTGTCTCGGTGAAACTAGCTGCTGAATTTTGTGAAAATGCATGAAACATGATACTTGCTATATAATTGTTATGTTTTGACCAAATTGCCCCTGCGGGGAATACTTGCTAAATAGTTGTCGTGTTTTGACCAAATTGCCCCTGTGGAGAATAATTGCTAGTTAATTGTTATGTGTGACCAAATTGCCCTTACGGGGAGTAATTGCTAGTGATGTACATTATTAATATATGACACGTAAATAATTGTTCACACATGTATTGTATCACGAATGTACTTGTTAAAGTCACACACGATTCACAAACGAAACACGAAACACATTGTGTGCATAGGTATTATGTGCCGAGTCTAGAGACTCGATAATAGTTCCGACACTTAGAAAAATCTCTTTGTTGTTTTAGAACGCTAGAGAGAGTTTTTCTGTGACGCGCATCCTTTGGTGATTTATTTTGGGAATTCTTCGCAAACAGTGAGTTCACTTACCCCTCTAAACTATTTTCAAACGCTTTTCACTTGGGGAGATAACATACTCCGAAAACGCATTTAAGATTTTGTTAATATAAATTATATATCACTTGTAAAGACTAAGTGGCAAACGCAATAACTAAAGTCCTTCATTCACATCGAACCGTTTAGTATTGGATAATAGCGAGTCATTGTTGAGTAGTACTACTGGGTTTGACAAACCCCACCCAACGCTAAACTCGACTGGAGGTCGAGTGGGTGTAATCTTGGCTAAACACATACCATGGTCGGGATAGACCTGGTGGCAAGGCAAATGATAAACAGTCAGCTTCGGTGTCGAACACTTAGTAATACTTGTTTTATAGGCTAGCTACCTATAGATATATAATTGACATAACACTATCTGGTAACGCAAAACGCTGAACGCAAAACGCTAAATGCAAAACGCTGAACGCAAACGCTAAACGCTTTGTTTTATATAAACTTGTGAACTCACCAACCTCGTGTTGACACTTTTAGTATGTTATTCTCAGGTAGCCGAGGCGGGCGCGCGGTATATGATCATGCATTGTTTGAAACGCTTTTGTTTATGCAACCTGATTTTAAACTATTATTATGGGGTTTTGAGTCGTCTGGCGTGACGCAACTTTTATCTTTTGGTTTTTACGCTTCCGCACTTATTTTCATTTAAACGTTTTTATGGTTTGATTATAACTAATGATTCTGATCCTGTTAGTTCACACCCTCTGACGGTAAAACTCCGTTAGTGAATTTTGAGGGTGTGACATCATCTCCCACTTTAACGCAAAAAACAATATTCACGGGACATTTTTAAACATTTTTTTCAAACAAAAACTCAATTTAAACTACGACTCATATATCCTATACCCACACTTAAATTTTGCATTGTCCTCAATGCAAGGATAAGGACGACTCAAAATAAAAATAAAATTAAAAATAAAGTCGGACTACAAAAACTATAAAAAAAACTAAAAATTAAAAACAAAAGCAAAATAAAAATTAACAAGCTAGATAATGAAAAAGACTTAGCTGGGTAATATACGAACGAAACATGATGCCAAAGTCTTCTTTCCATGAATGCCCTCCAACTACGAACGTGCTCAACAAATGGTAACTCCTTCTCTCACGAACGTAAGCGGCAAAACAAAACAAACATATCCAAAAATGTATCTTATCGTAATGATAGATATTATGCAATTAAAGTACTTCAATCAACCCGCAAATATATAAAACATGAATAATCAGCAGCAAATAATAATAAAACGTAAAGTATACGGCTCGGCTGCTCCATCCCCACACTTGTTCGTTTCATTATACTCAACCTCGGGGATCTTCTCTCTAGCTCACTCAATCTTCAATCTAGCAAAACTCAAAAACACAAAACAAAGTCGAACTACAAAAACTACATTAGGGACTCATATAAAATAAAAATAAAAATAAAAGAAAATAATACAAACTCTACACTTGAGTTTTCACTTAAGAACCCATGTTATACGAATCACGTGGCGGACCGAGTGGAGCTTCCTCCACCTCGGTAGAACTCCAATGCCATCAACAATTCTGAATCATTATCCGACCATTCGTCAACCTTTTTATTCTTCTTTCTAACTCCATGAACCCTTTCAATCTTTCGCTTTCCACCACCTCGTTGCCTAACACACTTTACCATTACCCGAGAACTCGAAACCTTTCGCTCCTTCCCCACACTTAAACTCATCGAACGGGACTCGTCAAGACTTGGATCCATGCCCGAGATAGATGATTCTATCGAGTAAACTGGATGACAAGGATCAATGAGATCGTCTTGACCACTCGGATGTCTCATGGACTTAGCCAAATAAGCGGCACTATCATCGCCGGCTCTTAGAGTTATCTTACCTTCAAACACGTCAATGACCGCCCTAGCGGTACGTAAGAATGGACGACCCAAAATAATAGGAACTCTCTCGTCGGCCTCCATATCTAAAACAACAAAATCAGCGGGGAAAACTAAATTGTTTACCTTAACAAGCAAATTCTCCACGACACCCCTCGGATACTTAACGGAACAATCGGCTAAAGACAACGTCATGCGAGTAGGAGTGAGCTCTCCGAGACCCAACTTTTCATATAAAGAATACGGCATGAGGTTTATGCTAGCTCCAAGATCGGCCAATGCTTGACACGTCGTATCACTTCCAAAAAGGCATGGAATGGTAAAAACGTCGGGGTTGGGTAATTTCTCCGGTACTTTATTAATAACTACCGCAGAACACTCTCCATTTAGCGGTATAGTCGACAGCTCCTTCAACTTATCCTTTCTTTTAAGAATATCTTTCAAAAACTTGGCATACTTAGGCATATGCTGGAGGACTTCAACGAACGGGAGGTTGACATTTAATTGGCTAAATATATTAAGAAAATGCCCGTAATCTTTCGTATACTGTTGATGCTTTAGACGAGCGGGATACGGGACATAAGCAGGGTTAATAATGTGTGGTGGTGGCCGGGCTCCAACCGACTTCTTCTCGGTGTTTTTCTCAACTTGCGGCTCTATAATTGGTGTTATACTTTGTGACTTACCCGGAGCCTCTACCTCTATCTCCTCATCTACCGATTCATCATCCCCATTTTTCCCTATTTCTTTACTAACTACCTCCGGACCAAAAACCCTACCACTACGAGTGGAGATGGCTTTCAATTGAGCAGCCGAATTAGTTTGAGGAATACCCAAAAACTGACCTGGGGGGCTTTCTTCTAAACGACGAGCAATGTTACCAACAGTCCTTTGAATATCAAGAATAGAAGATTGTTGGTTTTTGAAGAGTAAGTCATGCTTGGCGAACTTTTTCTGTGTTGCTTGGTCTCTCTCCAAGATTAGCTTCATCATCTCTTCCAAACGCCCAATTCCACCGTTCGAATCCTGCACATTATTTTGAACATTAGTATTATTGGTATTATTATCATTAAAATACTGACCTTGTGCTGGAGCATAAGAATTTTGTAATCCGGGTGGTGCGCCTGACGGACGCTAGTTGGAATTATTCTGATTCGGGTTCTTATAGGTGTTCCAACTCTGATTAGTGTTGCTGTAATTATTAGGAAACCTATTCTGACCAGCAACAAAATCGACCTGTTGATTCATCACCGGGCACTCCAAAGTACCATGTCCACCTCTACAAAACTCACACCTGTCCATCTTGGCCTTCAACTCATTCACCTCTCGAGTTAGTGATTCCAAAGCAGCTGCCACACTAGTATCCAGATTAACCTGGTGTACACCTCGAGCGGATGAGGATGTACTGCTAACGGGATTGGAATTCCCGCAATGTGGCACTTTGGCAAGGTCCGATTGAGCGAAGCTCTCAAACATCTCGTTACACTCGGTGACGTTCTTCCTAGCCAGTAGACTTTCTCTTGCGGCGTGTCGAACCGAACTTGGGTTTCGTAGTTCAGCCCGTTGTAAAATTTCCCACGAGAGCCCATGGTGTGAGACCATTCTGTGAGCATCGAGACAGCAAGTTCTGAAAACGCTCCCAGTAACGCTTAGAACACTAATGTTTTCAGTTCGGTTTAGTTCATGTTTTGTTTATCTTTTATTAATTAAGGTTTTGAGTCAAGTTTTATATATTTATCGTGTTTTATATCATTTGGTGTCTTGCATGTTAAACTTAATTCTTTCTATCCTTTCATGCGAAGTTCATGCTCGTTTTGCTCGTTATTGGTTACATGATTACTTCACTTACGAGTTTTGATTTATTTGCATATAGATGGTGGTTTGAAAGTCAAGGAATAGAAGGTCTAGAAGGTTCTAAGCGTTACTTGGAGTTCAAGGAAGATAATTATCAAGATTTGGCAAGATTTAATAACAATTAACAAGAAAATTCCGGAATGCCTTCCCATAGCACGTCGCGCCGCGCGACGGGGGAGGCCAGGCCCGGTCGCGCGACGCCTAGGCCTCCCTGGTCAGCTCGTTTTGCAAGTTTTAAGGCCCAGCTTGTTTATTTATATATACTATTGCAAACCTAGTCGAATCTAAGCTTATTTCCAGCCGTTTTTAAGAGAGAAACCAAGGTTTAGAAGGAGCTTAGGAGCTAGGAATCAAAGAGGATCAAGAAAGTTTTCACGGGGGTGTTCAAGGATCAAATACCAAGGGTTTTATCGCTCTAACTTTGATTCCTCGTTCATTATCATGTCTTTCTTATTTGATTATTGTTTGGATTCGTTTTTAATAATGATTCTAGGCTAGACTTCATGTCTACCTAGGTTTGATGAACATGTGTTGACTTGATTCTTGCTTTGGACGTATGTTTTGATTATGGTTTTGTTAATTTAATAGTAAAAGACTTGATTTTGCTTTCATGATGCGTATAAGTATCTTGATTGATTATTAACTATTGCTTCACATGGATCTTGTTTTCTATTGATTGTGTTCTTTAGATTTAGGGTTCATGTTTAATCTTTACTTGGTGTTTTGACTATTATGGTTGAATAGGCCTATTAGATCATAGAAGCTTGTTAATCGTTAATTAGGATTTTGAATGTTTTGCTAAATTCCAATACCTGTAAGGTGAGGAGTTGTTCATGTGTCTTGGTCAATTGCATGCTAGGATAGATAGTGACAATATTCTTGCTTATTGTGTTGATCCATGTTCATGATGTCATGTTTAATTTATCAAGTTATCTAGGGTTTAGTGTTTCGTAAGATTGCTTGCCTAAGATACTATTAATTAACCTTATTTGATGACTTTGCGGAAATCAATATTACTGATTGCTTAATAATATAATAATTGTTTTTGGGATTCCATTTGATTCAGTCAAAGGTCCTTAGGGTTTGTTAGATGAACACATTTAGAAATCAGTTTCCATAATCATGTTATTTATCCATTGCTTGATGATTGTTGATGCATGGGATTCTTACCTAGGTAGATTCCTTCTCTGATTGGTTTCGATCTTGTGTTTAGTTGCTTGTTTCTCGTTAACTTGTTTATTAATTTCCTAGTTTAATATTAGTTTAAAATCCCGCTTAAAACATTAATTATAAATAGTCGTGTCGTAAGTCGAGTCTAATTAGTTAATTAACGTAATTTATAGAGTCATGTGGGTTCGATATTCCGGACTTACTTAGCTTTAATACAATTGACCGGTTCACTTGTCGGTGTTTTGTTTAGTTGAGTCTTAGGTCTAGTTTTTATTACTTGTTTAATTTAGTTAATATTTAATTGACTGTTTTTAGCACATCAGATAACTCAATAAAACTTTATAGGACTTAATCAAGTATGTAGATCTGTTGTTTTAGAACTAACAACGTACGTTAAGCGATTGTTCGGTTTTGTCGGTCCAAACTATGTTATGAGATCAAGTTGGATCCAACAATTCCAAGTACTTAAGAAAATAATTAAAATCAGTTTGTAAACTACTTTTAAAGAAATATATAAGTCTTGATAGCTAAAAACACACTTGTGTGTCTTAAACGAGTAAAAATCGGATTGGTTCGTTTTCCATCTCACAATATGTTCCTTGATGGTTTCCACATGCCCAAATATCATAGATCTTGTATAATAATTTATAAATGAAAATATTTAAGTTTTACAACCAAAAAGTTAACAACAAGTCTTTTAAGCAAAAGTTTCGGTTTGGTTCGATTTCCATCTCCCAACGAGCTCATAGATGGATTCCACATGCTTAATATCAAATAACTTGTAAGAATGATTTTAGAAACTCAAATCTAACATTAAACATGTTTAAACAACTATTTTTAACAAAACTAGTAAGCAAAAGTTCGGTTTCTGGTTTAGAGCTATATACGGTTAAACCGAAGCATAAACTCTTAGAACCCACACCATGGAACTTGTAAATAAACTAAAATGAGCAGAAGTTAGTCATGGTTAGTATGTATAAGAAAGTAATATAGATATTATATATATAAAGAACACGAAGTCCTCCATGAAGCCTTGCCTTACGAGGTCCGAAGCTTAACCGATCGGAACCGGAGAAGCAACTACCAAAGGTAACAAGGGGTGTGTATTATATATATGTTGTACCACCATAATCAAGTGTTAGTAAGGTTATATAAACAAATTAGAAAGAAAGATTACACTCAGTTTGACTTTTAGAAGTCAAACCTTCAAGAACACACTAATATTAACCTTGAATCTTTGATGTTTGAGAGAGAAATTGAAGTTGTAGAATGAGTGGAAATGGTAGTGTATATATAGGGGAAGGAGTTGGGTCAAAGATGGGTGATAATAACAAGTATTTGCATGCAAAAAAGGGGTTAAAATAAGCACACAATAACAAGCATTGACCTTAGCGCGGCGCTAAAGTCACTTGGTGGAATTTCTGAACTTTCAAAATTGGCTGTTTTGGCCCCGAGTTGTTTTTAAGTGTTTTAAGGCCATTTTAGGGACCGAAAAGGGTGTTTTTCAAGACCCAACAAGTGTAAAACAATATTGTAACATAAAATTCATCATTTTTATTATATCCAAAGTTTCGATTTACAAAACGGTTCGGTTTACATAAATAAAGTTTACAAAACGAATACGAACCGAGACCCGAAATTGACAAATGTCACATAACGGATAAGAATATTAATTAGAAAACCCGAGTTGTTACACCGGCGATGGCATTTCCTTGGCTAAACCACTGATAGCAATTGCTGAGCCACGACTGCCTGAACACATGTACCATACATATTGATGGGAGAAGTACCGTTTTTGACAGCACATAGATATATCAATCTATTAAATATAAATCTTGTTTTTGTTTTCTTTTACTAAACATAAAATGTCACGAGCAAGAGAATTGACATACCCCGACTAGGGCGGAGAGATGAGAAAGGTTGGTTATGATGACTTGACATTTAGCTAGGGTTAGTTTAAAGTCAACCTAACCAAACCATGGTTTTGTATTTTATTGTGTGTTGCTTTTAATTATGTAGCTAAGTTTTATAACATTAATTATTTATTGAATCTTAATTCAAAGTAATTAGTCACCAACACTTATATCTCCATTGATTAAATCATCCATACGTACACACATATACGAACTACTTACATATATCATCTGTATTATATATCTAGTATAATAACATTTGATGATGGTAATAATAATTAATGAATTACTAACAAGTAACAATTATTATTTTTCTTAATGATAAGAAAAAAGATCAAATAAGAAGTTTGATTATCCTAAGAAAGCTAGGAAGGAGGGTATTCTTGTCTAATACCTTAATATTGAAACCCACTTAATTTAATTTCAAAAACCCACTTAATTAAAACTCACTTAAATTTTCACTTATCTCCTACAACCACCACCGCCACCCACCGCCACCACCTTGCCGGAAAAGTCATCGAAAATTTTGTCGGAAAATAAAACACTATGAAAAACACAATGAAAAAGACACAATGTAAAAAACATAATGGAATAAACAATATGAAAATAAAAACACAATGACAAAAACACAATGAAAAACACGATTAAATTACACAATGTAAAAAACACTACGAAAAAATAAAACACACTTGTATAACACAATTTTGTAAAACACAATTTTGGTAAAACATACTTTGTAAAAAACCGACGATTTTTTTTATTTTTATATAGCAATATGGTACTCATATAAAAGATAAAAAAACACTCGTTATTATGGTGAAATTGTTTTGAAAAAAAATGTTGTATAAAAAAGTTATGGGCGTTTTAAAATGATGAGGGTATTTGACATGTGTCTTGCATGTGAAGAGAGAAAGTCAACAAATGTGTTATCTTTATTATGCCCTTACCCTTGTTTTACACTTTATGATCTCTCTAATCTAATCTTAACCATTCAATTTTAAAATGAATGGACAAGATTATTTCCTATCATTCTTAGAAAAACTAATCTTCTTATTATAACTCAACCCTAATGATAATTATCTAGACATGTAAAAAGGACTGTACATACTAAACCCGATTTAATATGAACATTAATAAATCAAACCCGATTTAATATGAACATTGTTTGATTTATTGGTGTGTGGAGATCGATCATATAAAAATTATCATTTTCCTTAATGTTAATTATCTAGACATGTAATAAGGACTACACATAATTAACCCTGTTTAAAAATATATATATATACATTGCACGATTGCTTAGTGTTTGATCTATTTGTGATCATATGTCAATGGTAACAATCATGCATATTGTGTATTGGGCACTAAGATCCAACAATTTTCTATTTACACAATATTCAACATGCTTTAAAGTTGACAATGTGGACGTCTAGCAGCATCTCTCTGCCTCTAATGATATAGACTTGACGTCATCCTCAACACCCATTTGTATAAAACTTAGCTTATTGACAATGGTGTGTGGTATGAAATCAATTATCTTTTTGTAATAGATATCCAGTTGTGCATGAGACATGAATAAGTGTTAGGATCGTAGATATATAATTTAAGCTACTTGAACACAATTCATTACCAATAGAAGAGTAAACAATTGGTTAAGGTGTTGTTTGTTTACATCTGAATGAAACCATTCAGATGTAAACATCTGATTCATTCAGATATCAGACTGTTTGGTTTCAAACAGAAAAACATCTAATGGCTAAAATTATGTCTGAATCATTCAGACTTGTTCTTGCTGCTGAATGGGACAGATGTTCATTCAGACCTGACTCATTCAGATCTGAATAAACCAAACAGCCCCTAAGTCCATTGAACATATTAGTATCCCATTAATTGAAATCATATTTAAACTACGACTTCAATTAGTCTATAAATGAACAAGTCAAGAAGCAGAATTCATTTGAGCTAAACAATATGTTTCATATGCAAGAACAATTATACATTAACTATAACTAAAAGATTACAATCTATTGCTCCCTCTCAACCTTAGCTCATCATTACACTGAATTTTCTAGTACGAAAGTACACAAATCAGGTGAGTATTGTGACGTGAAAAAGTGTTAATGAAGAAGAGACTCTCTTCTTCATTTTATACATGAGCAAAACTACTGATGAGCTAAACGATGATAGTGATAGCTAACAAGAACGGTTACAAACAATTGATAAAGTTATTACAAAAAACTGTCTATAGAGAATCATATGCTAACTATTGATCTCTGTTAAACAACTGATGTTTGAGCCAGTGTTGTAAAAGTCGGATTCCAAGGGCTTGGAATCGGCGATTCCAAGGTCCTCGGACCCCGACCTTGCCGCTTTTTTTCTACTCGGCCAATATTCCTCGGCAAGGTCAACATCGGTCAAACCTCGATGTACTCGGCCTACAAGGTCTACTCGGTCAACGCCGAGTTTGACTTTTTTTTAAAAAAGAAAATAATAAAAACGTTTATAAACTAAAACAAACCAAAAAAACCCTAATCTGCATTCCTAAATCTGCAGCCCTCGTTCAATCTACAGCCGCCAATATACGACGGTTCATTCAATCTATTCAATCTGCAGGTTCGTTCTAAACTTCTAATCGATTACCCTTTTTAAGTTTTAAGCTTTTAATTTCATAATCGTTCACTATTTGCGTTTGGGACTTTGGGTTTTAGTCTACACCTGCACGTTTGTCTTTGTTAGATTAGCTTATAGAATTGAATAATTGATTCTTAGTACTTTATTAGTTTACAGATTTGCACCACACATCATTTGTTTAATCTGCACTACACCTCCGAGGCTCCGAATCTCCGATCCCTTCTTTATCAATTGTTACTTTGTTGGTTTTGAGCATAAAGGAAAGTAACATTATATCCATTTTGCTTAAATTGACCACTGTTAATGAATTAACATGTTTCATATGTCTTTTTGAATGAATTATGTTTATTTTGAAGTATTTTAGCACTTGAAGATTTAACTTTAATCATGTATCCTTTTGAATTATGTTTATTTTGACATGAATTATGATTATTTTGATGTGAATTATGTTTGTTTTGACATATATATACTGTCCAATAATTAATTTCTCTTACATTTAGCAATTCCGAGTACTCCCTCCAAGGGGGTCGGCCGCCTAGCGACCGCCTAGCGACTTTTGCAACATTGGTTTGAGCCATCAGTTGTTTTGTCTTCAGCAGTTTTGGATCTTAAATAGTTTGTTGATCAGCTGTTATGTCTTTAGTCCTATTGTGTCAGCAGTTTACTAGTTCAGCTGTTTGGAACAGTAGTTGTCAAAATCTCATAATGGAGAACAACTGATGTTTGAGCCATCAGTTGTTTGGTATTTGGTCATCAGTTATTTGTTAGGTTCAACAATTAGCATGAATCTCATATAACGTTCAACCATCATTTTCTCATTAAAATGTATTTGGAAGACATTTTGGCGAATGTTTTTTATGGATTAAAAGCGTGGGTAAATTTCAGTCACTTGTGGGAATAGATGGTACAATTTCGATGTAGATTATTTATTTATGCAACTCTAAGCTTTATCTGTCTCTGTAAATGGAAGATGATATGAATATTTAGGTGATAAAAATTGTACTTTATAAAAGAAAAAGTCCTATTAACTAATAAAAAAATGAAAGGGCCTTTGGCTCAATAATATCAGGTGCTGGTCTTGCAAACTTTTGGTTGATTTATGGCGTGCAAAGAAAATAACAATAATAAATAAAAACTAAAACGATCCAATGTGATACCATTCTTATATAACAGTAATGAAAAAAGGGATTTTAAAAAACGTTTGAAATCACCCTTAATACATGGGTAAGCGTTTGATGTCAGTTATTTTTGACATTACACACATCATAAGGAGGAAACCCGAAAAGAAAACATTTTTAAAGTAATAAAAATCAGAATAGATTTGTATTTGAGAAACAAATAAAGATAATTAGAAAATAGCTTTTAAATTTTGGTGAAACCCGGTGTGGAAGATTATTGTTTTGGCTCAAATGGCTACATCGGCGGCGCAGATGGAGAGTGAAGTGGTGGCGGAACGGAGGGGAATACCGGCGGCGTCGTTTGTGAAAGACGTGGAAGCTTATTTGAATCAATTAGGGCTTGATGTCAACTCTGCTCTACCCTTCCTACAAGAAAGGTTGAATTATTATTATTATTATTATTATTATTATTATTATTATTATTATTCACTCATCATTTCTAATTTATAATAATAACATCAGATCCCTATTTGCTGCTCTCTTTGGCATTTATCAATTATATTTTGTACCTATTTCTTTAAAACTTTGAATATATGATGATTGATGCGCAGGCTTCAGCAATACAAAGTGGTTGAGATGAAACTTCTTGCTCAACAGAGAGATCTTCAGGTACTATCATATGTATCACATTACCAATACTTTAATTTGTAAATATTCTTTTATGATATAACATAATAATAATCTTCAATAGATTTACATGTTTATATTTTTCTTACCAGGCCAAGATTCCAGATATTGAGAAGTGCTTAGACGTTGTTGCCACTTTACAAGCTAAGAAGGAAATTGACGAGGTTCGTATTATTATTATTATACTTGCCAGTCTAATCATTTTGTGCTCACTGCTTGCTTGTTAGTGGATTCACTTCAAAATATTGGTTTTGAGTTTTAACCTTAGTTATTAAATGCCCTCGCTTCTTGCGCCTAGCCCATTTTCCAGGCCATGCCCAATATATGCGCTTCTAGTTCCTAGTCCTCGCTTCTTGATCTTGAAGTTGACGACACCTAGGCCTCTAGGTCTATGCTCCTTGAGTGCGCCTAGCGCCTTTGATAACTATGCTATTAACAGTTTGACATATAATTAGTCATGCACACTACCAAGCAATATAATGGACCTTGTAATATGCTAGTAAAAGCTCATTTTACTTGTATTTGTGTGATATTGCAAACATCATATGTGGGCCCTGTTTCTCTTTACAGACATTACTTACAGATTTTGAGGTCTCTGAAGGCATCTATGCTCGGGCTCGGATCGATAATACAGATTCTGTATGCTTATGGTTGGGAGCAAACGTAATGCTCGAGTATTCATGTGAAGAGGTACATCTTTTGTTTTGGATTATCTTTATAGGTGAAAAAATGGGCGGGCTGGGAAATGGGTCAAAATGGCCGGTCCTTGTTGACCCATAACCACGTTTTGTTGAATATTCAAAAATAGGTAATATATCAAATATGGCCTAAAAAACTAGACTTTCAGCTACACATTGGAATTTTGGTTGCTTTTGCTATGTTTTTGAACTTTTATATGTCTGACCTGTTGGAGATGAAGCTGACCCACCCGGATTTACTTATATGTAGGCCACTACTCTGCTACAGAACAATCTGGAAAATGCAAAAGCCAGTTTAGAAGTGCTAGTTGCTGATCTACAGTTCTTGAGAGATCAAGTTACCATTACTCAGGTACCACTTTAATTATATATATTTATATGTTAAATTGAAGCCGTTTTATATCGCAAGTTAGATGCTACCTTTTGTTCAAAAAAAAAAGATTACATACGAATTTTTTCAATAGTAAATCTTGTACTTATCTAATTCTAAGCTTGGTTTAAATATGCGCGTCTGATCAGTGAGGCGATGAGGAAAGCGCCCCAGTGGCTTGAGTGGCTTGAGGTGGTGCTGGGGGCATGGGTTGGTTTTCGTTTTTTCTGCTTTTCAGTTTTTATTATGGGTTCAGTTTGTTTCAGGTTTTTCGGTTTTATTCTTTGGGCTTGAAAGGTTTGGGTTGGAAAAAATGGCACAAGATAATGAATTTGAGCTTAACTTTTTTAATTAATATTTAATCGATTGTTAAACATTTGGATCTAAAATTTTCGGGTGGGACAATTTTTTTTAAGTTACTAAAAGTTGGTTTCTTCTGCTCTGCTACAATCCGTTCGGTTTGTTTTATTGGTTGATAGCAAAACCGAATTGAAAATCGGCTTTAAAAAGATAATCAAACCAAAACTGACGGGGTTTGTGTTTTCAATTCAGTGAGTTTTTGGTTTTTGTTGATAACAAAACCGAAACTGAACTGAACCAAAAAATCAGTTTAAAAAAAAATTAAAAGCAAGTTATTGGTTTTGTACCGGGCTCGGTTATTCCGGTTCCATTTTGGCTAAATAGCAACTGAAACCAAACTGAACTGAACCGACCAGTCGGTTTTAAAAAAATAATAAAACGAAACTGTCGGCTTTTATTGGGTTCGGTTATTTCGGTTCAGTAACGTTGATTATTCAGGTTATGGGTTGGTTATCTCAGCTTCATACACACTCATTGGTGCGCCTCATGTACTTTGGGTGAAAATTAGGGTTTGTAGGAAACTAGTATGTAAAATCAGCCAAAGGGATTGAAGAAATTATGAAATGGTTGCTTTATAAAAAGGTTGATATGTAAAACAGATGAAAAGACAGCTTAACGCCTAATATACGTGAGGTGTGCGTCATGGCCTTTAGAGCCTAAACGCTTAATTTCTTAATCTAGGATCGAAAGATTATATATGCATGCAGGCACACCACACCCTTTACTTGTTATGCTACCACTTTTGTATTGGCCATATATAAGTTCCTTGCTATCAGTGTTTGTAAATTACTTTTGTAATTAGGTTACGATTGCTCGGATCTACAATTGGGATGTCCATCAAAGAAGAGTTAAACAGACATCTTCACAAGATCCATGAGAAAAAAACAAATACAAAGGCGTGCAAACTTGCTTTTGAGGTTATCAATTTAGTTAAACTTTTTCCCTTAAAACTTTCTGCAGTATTTATGAATTTTGATATCATTTCTGCTTATTGGTTTGTTGCTATGTACCCATTGTGTAACATTAATGTATACTGAAGAGTTTGTTTGTTGGGTTGAACGTTTAATTTTTGTTATCGACTGGTATTTTCAGACATTTTACTATCTTAACGTCGCAAGTCAAAACGAGTTCAACTTTTAGACTCTAAGTTTGTGTCAAACTAGTCAGGTTGAGTTTGGTTGGCCTGGCAACATGTTGTCTACTGTTTTGTATATAATTAATGCAAACATTATAAACATTTGAATCACGTTACACCTTTGAACGAAAATGCAAGACGATTAAGATGTTTATTTAGTTTTTATTCGTTAAGAGTGTCAATTTATAAATTGAAAAAAAGGCAAAACGTAAGTGATGTGGACAAGCTGGTGTAAAGGATGACAAAGGGAAACGATGGTTGCCATGCTTCCCTTCATATCGAGCAATTTCCAAAAGTTATACTTTGATGAACCAAATTGCACTTCTTTTTGCCCTATGTTTTGAAAATGCTTAAACGAAGATTTTGTAACTCTAAAACTATCTCTCTCTCTATATATAATAAAAGAAAACAGGTTGTGACACGTGTTTATTTAGGACACGTGTCAGCTTGAGGTTGCATTTACTAACGTCTTCATCAGGCACATGGTCCACGTCTCCCTTTTACAAATCTTCCTCCGCAAGCTTTTAAACTTTTTTAAAATGAAAGATCTTTTAGAAAAGCTTCACTCTCTCTCTCTCTTATAAAGATCTAGATCTGCTTCACTCTCTCTCACTTTAATCTTTGTTCATATCATAGTGAACAAAATCATTGATACTTATTAAGGTTCGATTTAGGGGGTTTTTGTTCTCGCGTTTTTACAAGTTTCATTTGAGATATGTTGAAGGTGCTATGGATGCTTTGCTTTGTCTAAGGTATTTTTTGGATAATATATATTTTTGTTATATAATATTTTTCTTCTTTCAGATTCTGGTGTTGATCCAGCTGCAGAAGGATTACACGTGACCTCAGATGGCAAACCAAAAGTCCTGGATGTCATCGATTGGTATCCTTCAAAATCCAATCAGTTTTGTTATATTTCTTCCCTTGGTGATATTATTTTCTACTTTAATAAATATTTTCTTTTCTCGCAGCATTGGGAATGGTGATGTTGATACATTAACTGTTGTAAATGCTGATTAAAATAGCTGTATTCGTGGTGCATCAGGTTGGTAGTAAACGGACTTCACGTTTTCTTCATTTTTTCAGTCTTACTTAAAATAACTTTTTTGACTTTATATATTAAATACAAAAAATCTGTAAAAATCTTTCTTTTTTACCTTTTAACTTTCAAAATTTGAAATTTTTAACTTTCAAAATTTGGAATAGTGGTCAACTATTGAGACAAATACATATATTTTTTATCAAACAATTATGCTACTCTATGCTTTCTTTGTTACATACCTAAAATAAAATTTTAATACTACTATATTTGTTTGTCATCATACCCATAGGCAATTTATGTTTTATTGAATTTGACTAATCATAACTTGCAATTTGTATGCCAATATAAAGTGTTGTAAATGATGTTTTTATATTGCTGAAAATGGGGGTGTTTTGTAGGTGTTAAATGTGACTTAAAGTGCTTCAAATGATGTTTATATTGCTGTAAAACAGTGTTGTAAATTGCCTTTTATATGCTGTAAAATAGCTCTAAAATGTGGTTTTAGGTGCTACAAATTATGTTTTATATTGTCAGAAAATTATGTTGCAAATACTTTTTTCTATGTTGTAAAATAAAAGTTGAAAATGTGGTTTAAGGTGCTTAAAATATCACTGTAAATGGTGTGTTATATTAATTAAGTGGTGCTTTATATGCTTTACATGTATACTTTTCAATGGCTTTAAGGTTTATTAAAAGTTTGTTGCAAGCTTCATGTACATTTGGATCCAAATTTGTCTACTATAAAGTTTGCCATCACATGATATTTAAAAATTATCAAAAGGGGATGACGATTTTATGAACGGTTTATTTGATTAATGATGACACATATAATAACTTTTTGTGCAATTACTTCTTATGTATTTTAGAACTTATGATATTTGAAAATGTCACACCCCGACTAGGTAGTTGCGGAAGCGTAATACGGGAATGTAACAGATAACACTGGTATCAACAACATTGTTTATAAAGAAATTCAACAACTAATTTACATCATATTACATGGGTTGGTACTATGTTTACAAACTAGATGAGAATCACATAACCGGTTTACGAGCTTTTTATTTAATATTATATGTCTGCGTCTATTCACAGCTATTCAACTCTCCTTCTAACACCAAGCATGTAAGCAATTCATTCCACTTTCGCTTTACCTGAAAAGCATGTTAAAACGGGTCAACTACGTCTAGTTGGTGAGTTTCTAGTTTCACGAGTATCAACGAAATCAGTATACGAGTTCGTAAAGTTTACAGTGTGTATGTATACATGTATGTGTATGATGTATTATACTAAGCCACAAGTGAAACCGAAACGAGCTAAAACACATGGCCACCCCTGCCCATGCACTCCCGTTGGCATTTAACAGCCACTTTGCCCCAAGTATGTACTATGTCTAACACCACATAGCAGTATGTATTAAGTTTAAATGACAATGTGCAACTGGGTTAACATGTTCCGGCATACCCCACCGGCTCTGTCAGTTGGGTTTGTCAAACCGATAGTACTATCCACACGTCACCGGCACGAAGTTAATCACTTGTGTTTGTGGGGACTTGTCAAGTGTTAGTACTTAGATAATCCACATCATCACACGTTTTCAAATATATAAGTATATGTAAACATGCTTTTCACCCCAAAAGTTCGTAAAACGGTTTAGAAAGTGGGGGTCGTGAAACTCACCTTATCGTAGTTCGCACGGAAATTACGTATCAATAAGTCAGGTGCCTCGCTTATAGCCTGATTCCTATAAACGGTATCGTATCGTTAATACTAGTACAGTGTTCAAGCTAAGTCGGGCTGTATAGATAATCTGGGTATAGCTGTTAGGCCCAGAACATGACCATAGTCTTAGATTGTGACGTTGTATACTATGAAATGTTTAAAACTGGATCTGGCTCAGTTTCACCGTTTCCCGAGCCTAGCCAAGTTGATTGTTTATACGTTTCAGGATTAGGTAAGATAACATAAACTTAAGTAAATATATTGATTGATAAAATGATTTGATTTATGAAAGAATTTTAAGGTTTCGGTATCTGGTTTGATTCCATGGTTCGTTTCCATTTCCACACGGGTTTGATTATACAAAACGCGCACAATCCACCCGAATTGTCCGGAATTCTCGTAAAAAGTTCGTTTTTATCAATATCATTCAAAAATATGATATTTGACCACTTTTGACATTTTGACATACCAGTCAGTCCGTTAAACACAAAACTGCCGGTTTCGTTAAAACAATTATAATTTAAATATTTGATTAATCATAACTAATTATGTACTTATATATAAATTATGTAAATTAAAAATACATTAAGACATGGAGAATTTTATAAAAATATTTTCAGAAATTTTATGATTAATTATTTATTTATAAAAATTCATTTAATAGGTTATAATCATGTAATAAATGGCCCGTTTATATCAAACGACCTCCGAAAAATCCGATAATTTTTACAAATGGCCTCAATGTTATTACATATCCCCT
Organism: Bidens hawaiensis; assembly: GCF_021521415.1. NCBI lineage: Eukaryota > Viridiplantae > Streptophyta > Magnoliopsida > Asterales > Asteraceae > Bidens > Bidens hawaiensis. The sequence goes on from NW_027496120.1 coordinate 59,418, forward strand.
GCAAAATCTCCAGAACCTAACTCTTTTGAAAAAATGCCTTTTTGTTCGTTTTTCGGCTGTTAAAATTCGGTTAAACCATAATTGCACAAACCATACTTAGGCATTTCCAATGATCACCAAACTTTACCAGTGATCTTACCATCACATATTAAACTCCAAAACCAAGTTTCATAATTTTTCAATATGTTTAGCTATATTTCCCAAATAAACGCTCATAAACGGAAATAAATTCACCAAATATTCTCCGTTTATCGAAAAATTACCAAATTTGAACAGGGACTCATTTATATGATCCCTAATGTCCCAGAAAATTTTCACAAGCTAAAAACAAGCACGTCACAACCTAATACTAAACAGCCCTTAAACGAGTGTTACGGGTTTACCTTGTCGGTTTTCGATGAGTTTTGCTAGCTTAAACGACTCTCCGGGTCTCGGGTTGCAAACTCAGTGTATCTACATATCATATAACATCAAACCAAGCATAAATCATCCATGTGACAGCCTTGATAATTAGGGTTTCGGTTTTGGGTTCAAACCGAACTTTCTAACCGTAAAAACGTTGTATTCATGTTCTAATCCGCGTTTTTGACCAAAAAAGTATATGTTCCTGGTTTGTAAACATGTTTAACATCAAAACATGATTTTACTTGATTTTTATGATTTTTGGATGGTTAAACATGTTTAATACTAATCAAAACACTTATATAAGAATATAACTTAGTTAAAACATGGTTAAAAGTTCATGGAAATTAAACTTACATGTGGGTTTAGGGCAAGGGTTTGGAAGAACAGCTGAAGGAAGTCTGGTCTTTAAGTTTATTGCATAAAATTATGTAGCTTATTCAAGAAGTCTTGTAAGAAATATCTTTGGTGGGTTATAGTGTAGGGCGGCCGCAAGTAAGAAGAGGCCCATTGGGCCTCTTTTTGGCCCAGTGGTGCCTTGGTTTTCGTGCCACACGTAAACGTCGGTCCAAAATTTAATTCGGGTCCGGTTTTTTGCAAGAAAATTAATTCGGGTGTGAGAAATAGCGCGAAAACGAGTGTTTTTCAGCTTATTTTTGTAAAATAAGAAAAACGTACTGACTCGTTGTAAAAATCCAAAATATTTTCACGGATTGTTTAGAACATGTCATTTAAGTGTTTTATAAATCTTTTTCGGCTTAACGGATGCTACAATGCTCTTTTTGATATTAACGATTGCGTTTAAGCTTATAGCGTATCGATAAACGAAACTTTTTTCGTTTAAAGAGTTTTAAACGTGCTGGGGCCTAAATATCAATATGTTAGCCTCTATAATATATATATAACTCGTATATGTCCCCTCAGTATGTATACGGGTCATAATTAGTATCGGTCGGTTACTCGTTTAAGCACTACGAATTAAGCGATTTATCGTTTACTTGTTACGTAGTGAATATAGTATACCTCGTTTTGTCGCGAATGTCACATTCTCCCCCCGTTAAGAAATTTCGTCCTCGAAATTTAATGTGTCACCGGTTTTCTTTTTAGGGAACAGGTGTGGGTATTTCTTTCGGAATTCGTCCTTTCGTTCCCAAGTATATTCGAGTCCTTGTTTTGAATTCCACCGAACTTTTACCAATGAAATTTTGTTGTGTCGTAACTGTTTGGTTTTCCCGTCTACAATTTCTACTGGTTCCTCTACAAAGTTGAGCTTTTCGTTGATCTGAACATCTTCCAGTGGTACTATTGTCGTTTCATCAGTCAAACACTTTTTCAAATTCGATACATGAAACACGTCATGAATAGTGCTCAGTTCTAAGGGTAGTTTTAATCGGTAAGCTACGGGACCAATTTTTGCAATAATCTCAAAAGGTCCGATGTATCTCGGGGCTAGTTTACCAGTCTTTCCAAATCTTATAACACCCTTCCATGGCGATACTTTTAAGAACACCTTATCACCTATTTCAAAAGATAACGGTTTTCTGCGAACATCAGCATAACTCTTTTGTCGGTCGCGGGCAGCTTTCAGTTTTTGTTTAATCTGATGAATCTTATCGGTGGTTTCCTGAATTAAATCTGATCTTGAAATTTGGGTATTACCCACTTCCGTCCAACATAGTGGTGATCTACATTTTCGCCCGTATAGAGCTTCATAAGGTGCTGCTTGTATACTACTGTGATAACTGTTATTGTAAGAGAATTCAATGAGCGGGAGGTGTTGATCCCAATTCCCTTTGAAGTCCAGTACACAAGCACGAAGTAAATCTTCTAAGGTTTGGATGGTTCGTTCGGATTGACCATCGGTTTGGGGATGGTAAGCCGTACTTAGGTCGATTCGGGTTCCCAAGGCTTCTTGTACTGCTTGCCAGAAATGTGAAGTAAAGTGACTGTCTCGATCTGAAATAATCGAAAGAGGTACTCCGTGTCGGGATACAATTTCATCGATGTAAATTTGAGCGAGTTTTTCGGTGGTGTAGTTGTTACGGATGGGAATAAAGTGTGCGGATTTGGTTAATCGGTCCACAATTACCCAAATTGCATTGTGTCCTCGGGAGGTTTTAGGAAGGTGCGTCACAAAGTCCAAGGTAATTTATTCCCATTTCCATTGTGGTATTTCGGGTTGTTGTAACATTCCCGAAGGTTTTTGATATTCCGCCTTCACCCTTGCACATGTTGCACATTTACTTACATACACGGCTATATCCTTTTTCATACCAGGCCACCAGTAAAGTTCTTTAACATCTTTATACATCTTATCAGTACCTGGATGAATAGAATATTTGGATTTGTGTGCTTCATCAAGAATAAGCTCGCGGAGTTTATGAAGTGTAGGAATCCACACCCGGTTTTTATAATAGAATATTTCATCAATTTTCTTCTCAAAATTCTTTTCGTTCCCATGTAGTTCTTCCTTCTCTAACTGATCTGCTTTTAAGGCTTCGTCTTGTGCAACACGAACTTGTTCGGTTAGGCTACTTTGAACAATCATTCCGAGTGCTCGTACCCTTAATGGTTTGACTCTGTCTTTTCGGCTTAAAGCATCGGCTACTACGTTGGCCTTACCCGGATGGTATTTAATCTCACAATCATAATCATTTAACAGTTCTACCCATCTCCTTTGTCTCATGTTTAGTTCTTTCTGATCAAATATGTGTTGTAGGCTTTTGTGATCAGTATAGATGGTACATTTGGTGCCATACAAGTAATGTCTCCAAATCTTCAATGCAAAGATAACTGCTCCCAATTCCAAATCATGGGTTGTATAATTCTTTTCATGTACTTTTAATTGTCGGGAAGCATATGCTATTACTTTCTTTCATTGCATCAGTACGCATCCTAAACCTTTACGAGATGCGTCACAATATACCACCAATTCATCAGTTCCATCTGGAAGGCTTAATATTGGAGCCTCACATAACTTCTGTTTTAACGTTTGGAAGGCCATTTCTTGTTCTTCTCCCCATTCATACGCTCGATCTTTTTGAGTTAGGAGGGTTAGAGGTTGGGCAATACTTGAAAAGTTTTCAATGAATCTTCTATAATACCCGGCTAGTCCTAAGAATTGACGAATTTCTTTTGGTGACTTAGGCACTTGCCAATTTTTAATGGCCTCAATTTTACTTTGGTCTACTTGGATCCCTTGATGGTTCACAATGTGCCCCAAAAACTGTACTTCTTGTAACCAAAACTCACATTTGGACAACTTTGCGTATAACTTCTCTTGCCTCAATAATTCTAAGATTTCCCGCAAATGTTGTTCGTGTTCCTCCTTACTTCTCGAATATATCAAAATGTCATCGATAAACACTATCACGAACTTGTCAAGGTAAGGTTTGCAAACTCGGTTCATGAGGTCCATAAACACTGCAGGTGCATTTGTCAACCCAAACGGCATAACCAAAAATTCATAGTGACCATACCGAGTTCGAAAAGCTGTTTTTGGTACGTCTTCTTCCTGAATTCTTACTTGGTGATAACCAGATCTAAGATCAATTTTTGAAAAATACTTCGCACCCTGGAGCTGATCAAACAAGTCATCAATTCGAGGTAAGGGGTATCTATTCTTTATAGTCACTTTATTCAATTCCCGGTAATCAATACACATTCGAAAACTCCCATCTTTCTTCTTTACAAATAACACTGGTGCTCCCAACGGCGAGTAACTAGGGCGGATAAAACCCCTGTCCAGTAATTCTTGTAACTGGTTGGACAATTCTTGCATTTCAGAAGGTGCAAGTCGATAAGGTGCCTTAGCAATGGGTGCTGCTCCCGGTATCAAGTCAATACGGAATTCAACTTGTCGGGTCGGTGGTAAACCAGGAAACTCATCGGGGAATACATCTGAATACTCGTGTACCACTGGGATGTCTTCCATTCGTTTTTCCTCGGGTTTCTTAATTGTTACACTTGCCAAGTATAAAGTACAACCTTGGCGTAAATATCTCAATGCCTTAAGTTGAGATACGAGAGGCAGT